>NW_004524913.1:637453-638904 GCF_000260255.1 Octodon degus
CCGCTTTGTCTAATACAAATATAGACATACTAGCTTTCCAGTAATGTTTGTGTAGAGTGCGTGTGTGCATGTGTGTTTGTGTTTTTTTTTTTTTTTTTTTTTTTTGGTAGTGGTGGTATTGGGATTGAACCCAGAGCCTTGACACTGTGTTACTTTTCTCAGCCCACTTTTTTTTTCCAGTTTTGAGGCAGAGTCTTCCTAAGATGAGTTTGAACTTGAGATTCTTCTGGCTGAGTCGCCCAGAATGCTGAATTTATACCACCAGGCCCAGGTCTATTCTATTAACTTAACTGCTAGAATATTTCAATTCAGGGTTTTTTTAAATGTATTTGGCGCAGGGTCTCACTATGCAGCTTGGGTTCGTAGTGGTCCTCCTGTTTTTATCCTCAGTGCTGGGATTACAGCATGTGCCACCATGCCTGGTCTCAGTGGCTGGCTCAGCGTGCCCAGGGGTAGTGCTGGCGCAGCATGTGGTGCCAGGGATCAAACCCTGTCCCTGTGCTTGCCTAAGCAATCACTTAGTCTATTGAGCTATCTTGCCAGCCCTCAATTTAGTTTTTACTTGAGTCTGTGTAGTTGGTTCATATTTTTTACTTGTCAGTCTCTGCATTTAGCTCTCATATTTATATTTGATTTTAATTTCACTATTGATATCTTGAGATCTGTGCTTTTCACTTATTTCATTATTATTGTTTGTGCTTCTCCTACTCTGCCTTCTTTTGAATTACTTGCATATTTTCCAGTATTTTATTTTATTTAGTCTCCTGTGTATCTGTATATTTTCTTATGCGTTTGCTGCAGGGATTACAATTTACATATTTAATCATACAGAGGGTTCAAAGTCTCTCAGAATTGACATTTTACCACTTACATCTACTGTAGAAAACTTACCACCATATATAGGTTCTTTTGTTTTTCTCATATACTGCAGTATTTTTTCATGTCATCATATGTTGGCAAACTCAGACAATAGACAGTGCCATAATTTTTGCTTTCAGTGACGAGCTACAGAGGTGAGGTATAGTCATGCTCCATGTGATGTTTCTACAATGACAGTTACTGCATAATGTGATACTGTCTAGTGATGTCATAACCATGTTAATTTGTGTAAGCGCACTCTGATACTTGCATATTGAAGAACTTGCCTCTGAAGCAGTCTCCCAAAGTATCCCACTGTAATTAATAAAATGATGTATGGTTTTTAGATTTATCAGGATATATGCTATTTGCATTGTTCATTTCTGATGATTTGCAGTTTTCTTGTGATTTTCCATTTATCAAAATTTTTTCTTCAGCTGTTACTTTCCAGTGAATTAACATAGTTCTTCCTATTTTATCTTTTATTTCTAAAGAACCTATTCTATGGGTGTAAGATTCTTTGTTACAGTTCTTTTCTTGGAGGATTTAAAAATACTGTGCTATTTCCTTCTATCCTTAGTGGTTTTTATTTT
>NW_004524913.1:640414-641542 GCF_000260255.1 Octodon degus
AAAATAAAAAATAAAAATAAAAAAGTAATTTTATTGAGAAACAAATAACAATGAGACAGTTTCATAACAGGTTAGTAGGATAGTTACAATACTTAATACATTGCATATTGTTGTCTTCATAGGGATTATTCATAGTACAAGATGCAGACATAATATCCTGTCCAAAAACTATTAGTACAAATCTTTCTTCTCACTGAATTAAGAGAAAGTAGCTGTATATCTATCATAACTATTTTGCATATACAGATACAAAATGGTTCTTCATTTGTATCCCCTTTTTTGTTTAGTTTTGTCAGAGATGGGTATTCCATTGCCATTTAAATATTTTAGGTGCATGAATTACATTCTGTAGGGATTTAAAGTTTAATATATCAATACCTGATGGAAAATACCTGTTCCATGCTATGTCTAAGATGTTTTATATTCAGTGTTTTTAGTGGGAAATCTACAGGCATTTGAGTTTCTTTTTATTTTTATTTATTTACTGCTTTTGAAACTGGGTCTTGCTATATAACACAGGCTGGTCTCTAATTCCTGGTGATCCTCCTATCTCCTTCCTACTGTCAGGCTTACAGCCACGTGCCATAATGCTGGACAGTCTGCAGTATAATTTTTAGGTACCTAAAGGCAATATTGTCATTTTTCTCTATGTGGTCTGATTGTTTGCTTCATCTGTAGTTTTCAGCATACGTTTATTTGAGTTTATGAGATTGACTCTGCTTTTCTGAATTTTTTTTCTTTTTTGAATGTATAGTTTGTTGTGGCTTATAAAATTTACAAAGTTTTTATCCATCATTTTGTGAAATCATTTTTCCTGAACTCCACGTTATTCTTAGTACTCTTTTTCCTGCGCCCTCTTCCATGACGCAAATGGCACACTTGATCCTGTACTTTTAAGGTTTAATTTTTTTTCTTTACTTTTTATTAGTCCACATTTGCAGTACATGATGACTGCATTCAGCATGAAGAGTTTGGGCATGAACACCACACACCTTAATTCTTTTTCATTCCTTTTACCCCTTTTTTCTTCCCCTCCTCTTCACTTCCGTCCATCTCTTGGTCTCTTCCCTCATAGATCTTTTTTTTTAAGGGTTTTTTTTTGCTCTGAATGCCCTCAGGCGTGGTTTG
>NW_004524913.1:641680-647119 GCF_000260255.1 Octodon degus
TTGAACTCAGGACCTTGCCCTTGCCAGGCAGGCACTATGCCACTGAGCTATATCCTTGATCCCTTCATTTAACAACTTAAAAATTGTTTTTTAGGTTAGCCAGTCTTCAAGGCTTGTTAAATTTGGGTTATTTTATTCAGTTCTAAAATGTCCAACAGGTTTTTATATCTTCATTTCCTCACTCAGACCTTGTATTCTTCTGTAGATTGCAATATTGCTTATGACTAGGTGCTGGAGCATTTTTATAATCACTACATTAAAGTCTTTGTCAGACAATTCAGACTTCTGTGTCATTTCAGCCGTGACATCTGTTGATTGTCTTTTCCTGTGCTGAGTAATTTCAGATTCTCTCCAGGATATTTTGAATATTCTTGTGAGACTCTGGTTCTTGTTTAAATCTATGGAACATGTTGAATGTTAATATTTTAACTTTAGCAGACAGTTGACCTGGTTAGGTTTTGTGAGCAAGTCCGACCCACTCTACATGCTGTGGTCCCAATGTCAGCCCTTGCCAATAGTACTACTATTTGCCTCTCTCTTCTTATGACTCACACTGGCCAATCTGGGACCCTACCACTTTAGTTCTCCAAGTCATTGGTGGGCTCTTTAGAATGAGATCCACACATAAAAACCTGGGAAGGGGTGGTGAGCCTGGAGTTCACAATAATCTTATGGAGCCTTTTTTAGAAACTTCTCCTCCACCCCATAGTCTTTCTAGTATTTTCCAGTTCCATGTAACATTTCCTTTTATTCATTTTGTCAGAAAAGCTTGGGTTTTAGTTATTCCACTCTGCAATATACTTCTAAAACTGTGCCCACAACCCTGTAGCCAAGCATTACAACAACGGAGACCATAAATACAGTGGGATTCAACCCTCCCTACCTTTTGGAGACATAGCTCTGCTGAACCTCCAGAAAAGTGTTGTCTCTTCTCAGAGTTGTGCTCCTGCAGGCTCTTACTTGTTGGGAGATCAGACAAAAGAGGAAAAATGGAGGATTTCCTCCAATGTCTCTGAGCATGAGGCATGCTCTTTCCTCCTGCTCAAGCAGGTTAGCTCCTGCTTCTCCCTTTCTGCTCATGTTCTGTGCTTTGTGACAGTGTTCTGAGCACACTGATGGAAAAAAGAATAGAAAACTCAGCATAAGCTTGTTGATGTTTCAAGTTCTGACCCTTCTTCACCAGTCTGCTGTTTACTTTGCAGAGTCCTCTCATAGCTGCTCTGGATTTTATAGTTGTGGGCTCTGGAAAACTAGGGTGATGTGTGCTCCCTCCATCCTGGGTGCAACCACAACCCCCACATCTGACTGTAAACATGGATAATAGTAGAAGCCTTAACAGTCAGTGTATTAGCTGTGCTTTTTGCAGCTGTTGCTTTAGGGTTGTTCTCCCCCACTTTGTCTATTCCCTTGAAAAAGCCCATCCTTAAGGACCACATATATATTTTAGGAGGAAGGTGGTGTTAGTATAGTCCATCAAACAAAAATTTCCTTCTTTATTGACTCCACAACTCATGTTAATTGGGAGGGATTTTTTTCTTTCTCATTAACATTTAATAAATTGAAGGAGGTGAAGATGTAGCTCAGTGGTAGTGCCCTTGCTTAGTATGCACAAGGCCATGGGTTCTATCTCCAGTACCACAAAAATAAAAAAATAGAAAATACCTTTTCAAACCAAGTGTTAAATACATGTCAAAGCATTCTGAAATCCTTTTAGTCTCATTTAAAAAGGGATCATAATGCTTGTGTCAATCTAAATCCAACAGGCCCCCTCCCCACTAAATGAAGACATACTTTAATGAAGACAGCTTTGTTGTGCAAATTGTGCAGTGCCATGATTGGGATTCTGAATGTTGAATGTGCTTATAATTTGCGTAGAAGTGATTATAGTGATAATAGTTAAAACAGTTTAGTGGAAATCAGAGAAAAACTGTCTATGGAAATTGAAGTGAAGTTGCAAATGCCTCCCTTCCTAGCGAATTGCTAAATGGTTAAAGGTGTTCTCAGGGCAGTGAATGATACTCAAAGACCTGTTGTTTGGGAGGGGTGGGGAGGAGGAAGCTCTGTTGGTGTACGCAGCAAATGGAATGTTTCAGGGAGCAGGGATTTATAATTTCCAAGAGCAGGGCGGGCTGCATAGTGGGAAGGTCTGGCTCCAGCTTGAGCCCACTCACAGGATGTCAGGGGGAAGTGTGACTAAGGTCATGGCCACGCCACGCGGTGGGCCAGCTGGATCCAGAGCTGGAGTCGCTGTGGCTACACATCCTGAGTTTCCATGGTCTAATATAGTGGGCTTGAAAGAAAGGGTGGATGCAGGATGCTGGCTAGATCTGTTCTGTGCGTGGGCTGTAAGTCTTAAGTGACAGTGGGTGGAGATTACGGCATTTCATCTGCTTTTCCTTTGACACCTTTTAAAGATACAACCCACGGTTTGCAGGGGTTTATGCCAATGTCTGCTTGCAGTAGATCTTAATCACTTTAGCATTCTTAGGAACGCAAAGGAAAATTTTATTTGGGTACCATGTACAGCAAATATGGTGATTTAAAATTACATCGAGAATTTGCAGTACTGTTCACCCAGCAGTTTATTAAAGGGTTATTTAAAAATTCTTATGTAATTTTAAGATGTTTCCACATCTGAAAAGGATACATTATATTTCTTTGAACTTTTCTTTGGAGAAGGGCCTTTCAGGATGTTTTTAGCAGGTTGGATTTCAGAATTTCAGCAGTGGTGTCATACAGTTTGACAGATTGAATTTGCACTCGGAGGAAACAGAATGTATTTTTAATCACTGGAATGTATTATACCTAAGGAACATAGGAGCGTGTATGACATGTTTCAGCTGTGATTAATATTCTGCTGATGAGTTTTCAGTTACATGGCATGCTTGAACTCAGCCTCAACTTGAATAAATTCTATTATTTCCTGATTGTTTTTCTAAAGGCTTTTCAAAACTTAGTTTTGAATTTTTTGCCCATTTAGGATTTAAGCAGGTCTTTAGCCAAAAATTTTCACTTTGTAATGTAGAAATAAAAATTTATTATAAGACTTTTATGAAGTCTCATTATGTTGTCTTCCCCCACAAAGCTAAAATAAAATTTTTAAAGGAACAAGAAGGATGAGAATCACCATAGAAACTTGGGCAGGAGGCTAAGACCTCAATGTGAGATATGTGAGCTGTTATTATTAGACAGCATTGCTGTAGGTAGTGCATTCATCGAAGTGTCAAAAATATTTCCTTAGGGCTGTGGAGAGAGCTCAGTGGTATAAGTGTCTTGCCTGGCAAGTGCAAGGTTCTGAGTTCGATTTGTCCTATCAAAAATAACCCCCAAACAACACAAAAAAATCCATTCCCTCAAGGTGCTAAGTACTTGTTTATTCTACTGTTTTTTCTAAAACTTAGGAGTGGCATTCCTTTTGTGGAGTGAGACCAAAAAAGAATCATGATCTTTAGTTACAGTATTTTGAATGCAGTGTCCTATTAAAAATACATCAGCTTACTTTGAAAATGAAGTCCATAGACAGGACAGCTCTTCCACAGAAAGGAAAATCTGGAGCCAGCATGTCTTGAGTGCTTTTTATGTGCCCTCCTAGAAGCAAGTTGCTTATCCTTCATATATCCTGCTTAATGGTTTTTTTGGGTAATTTGAACAGCTTTCATCAAAGTCAGTTTATAGGATTGAAAGAAAGTTCAAACATTTTGTAAGTCAGACTTTTGTTGGGTAGGGAAAGATGATAAAAGGAGTAAAGTGTGAACAGGTGGATGTTTTAGTATTTAAAACTGCGATTTTCAGATGGAGGTAACTTTGCTCACCATGAGACATTCAGGCAGGGCAGTTTTGGCTGTCATGATTGGGGAGCAGATATGCTCTTGGAGTTAGTAGGTAGAAGCCAGGGATGCTGCTAAACATTTTTAAATGCACAGGACAGTACCTTCCTTCCACATAAAAAATGTTCTGGCTCCAAATGGCAACATTGGCAAAATTGAACAAGTGACATGTAATTAAAACAAATTAAATCCAAAGTTCTCCCTCCTCATTGAGATATATTGAAGAAATTTTAACCTGATTCATCCATTCCTGTAAATAACCATGCTAAAATATTATATAACGAAAAGTGGATTTACAAATAATTTCAGGGTCCCTTTAACAATAGGCTTTCAGTTTTAGAATATACTTAAATTATGGTCTGAGCTGGCCTAGAACTCAGTATGTAATGCTAGTTGGTCTTGAACTCATGGTACTTTACCCTCAGCCTCCCTAGTGCTGTGATTATAGGTGTGTGCTACTATGCGTGGAAAGCCTGAATTTTTTGTAGTGTAATTTTGGCTTCTTCCATTTCCACTCATCCTATGATAGAAGAGAGGTAATAGGCAAGCTATGATAGGAGGTAAAGCTGGTGGTCATTCTACATGAGGATATTTTGTTCATGTGGTATGCAAAGGTTTCTATTAAATTGACCCTGAGTTTTGAATAACATCAACTAGTGAGGAATATTATACTCAGCCAGCAATATTTAGACTGAACATAGTGGGATGGCAAAGACAATATAATGTGCCATAAGGATGCCATTTTGTTAACAAATGACATTAATATGGAGTCCTTGTTAATAAAACACTGATTCTATGTTTACATGTTTTTAGCTTGTGCCTCAAGACTCAGTTTGATTTGCAAGACCTAAGAAGTTAAGAGGCTCTGTGTGTTCCCATCTGTCATACCAGTAGGTCCCTTTCTACTGTATTTTGAGTGGCCAGAGATCTATAAAATGTAGTCTGACTGTGGCATCTGATGTTATACATTATTCATAGATATTTCAGATGGCATACCACCATTTTAAATGTCAGAATGCTAAAATCAATGAAAAGGTGGGTCTTCTCTAATAAAAGTAAGGTGTGTGAAGAAGGGCACAATAGGGAAGGGAATTAGACAAACTAGCAGTCCTTAATTCTGCCAGAATACTTTTGAGCACCTACAAAGTAGAAGTGTGTTAGGCACTAAAGATTCAGCCCAGAACAATAAAGGCAAGGGACTTACTCTCATGAATGGTAGTTCAAGATGACAGAAATCTCAGCAGAACCCAGTTGGTCTTCTGAATTCAGGGGTCCTACATTTGAGAACTCAACTCACCAAAGATCAAAATTACCTGAAAAAAAAATGACATCTGAGCCAGGTGATCTGGTGCATGCCCATAATCCTGGCTTCTCAGGAGGATGAGCCAGGAGAATCACAATTTTACAATCAGCTTGGACATTTTAGCAAGTCTGTATCTTAAAATGAAATGGAAATGGATGGAGTTACAATTCAGTGATAGAGGGTTTGCCTAGCATGATGAGCTAGGCTCCGGGTTCAGTCCTCAGCCCTGCCCTCCCAAGCATCTGCAGTGAACATGTACAAACTCTTCTCTCTCTCTCTCTCTCTCTCTCTCTCTCTCTCTCTCTCTCT
>NW_004524913.1:647219-686520 GCF_000260255.1 Octodon degus
TTTTTGACAGCATCTCATTGTGTAGTTCAGGCTGGCCTCAAACTCATGGCAATCTTCCTGCTTCAGCCTCTCAAGCCCTAGGATTACCTGTGTGCTGCCACTTCTGGCTATATATCTTGTTAATCATAGTTAAAAAAAAACTTGGCCTAAGTTATATTTTTATAATTGTGTTTAAAATGGTAGCTCTGAGTGAGGTATTACTGTTTCAATATCATTAACTTTTAAAATGAGGGAAAAAAGCCAGAGGGAGAACGGATGCAACATGATTAGCAAAATGTGGGTAATTTTTGAAGCTAATTAAAGCCACATATGGAACTGACTTTTTGTATATGCTTGGGAAATTTTATAAAAGAGAGGCAGCAAAAATAAATAAAGTGGGCTAGGACTACCATGAGTACTCTGTGAAAGGTCAGAGGGAAGATAGGAATATATTTGGCTATTAGTTAGGGTAACCAGTAGGGTGTAGGGCCAGCCCAGGACCTGTGTGATATGAGTAGAAGATGAAGTGAGGAGAAATGAGCATGTGAGGAGAGATGCATCTAGAAGTCTTTTAGCTGTGGCCAGTGAGTCCTGAAATGCCAAGACATGGTTCTCTTGAACCTTCTAGCAGACAAGCATTGCCTGAGTAGCCCTTCTCCTGTTCATCCCTTCAGTCTTATTCCCCACCCACCCTTTCTCTCAAGCTTTGGTCATGTTTTCCATCATACTGCCCAGCTGCTGATGACAGTGCCATCTCCAAAGCAAGGCATGCTGGCAGCAAGGTAGTGAAGAATTTCTTTAAGCCTGGTGTTACAGTTTGTATGTAAATGTCCCCAGAGAGCCTCATGCAGTCATGCGGCAGACTTCTAGTTTGGTACATTTTTGGGATTATGGGTGTGAGTTTAACACCTGCCTTGGGGCAGATAGCCTTCATACAGTGTAAGGGAGGGGAAGAGCCTTGCTCCTGCTGCTTCTCCCTTTTTGTTCTTGCTGGTTTTTCTGTCTTCCACCTCCATGAACTGTTGCCCCTCACGGTGGCACTGGGCCTTAAAGCCAGCTGGTTATGCACTCAAACCTCCACTGACTGAATTAAATAAACCTTTCCTTTCTTACTTTTGGGTGTCAGGTATTTTGTCCCAGTAAGAAAAGAAATGTAACTAAGACAGAACTTGATACTGAGAAGGGAGCTCATTGCTGTAACTGTACCTGACTATGTGGTTCAAGAGCCTTTGGGAAAGGCTTGGGGGAAGTTTGGAAAGGCTGAGATGTCCACTGAAAGAGAAGCACTGGACTACTTTCAACTGTTCTTTATGGGAAATTCTGGTCAGAGCTCAAAAGACCAGAAGGATGATAGAAATCCTGTCACTAAAGACGAGGTTTGGGAGGTTTCTACTCAGAAAGAGGACTTCATTGGCTGCTGGAGTCCGGACTGTGTGTTATGGCTTGGCAGAAAGTTTGTGCACTTTGCTCATGACCAGAGATTGAGATAAAGGGCAGTTGACAAATTAATCTGGCAAAAGTAATTTCAAGGCAGCCTAATATTGAGGTGGTTGCATGGCTATTGCTGGGGACTTTTAACCTGATTCATGTTGAGGATCAAGAGCAAAAAGCCCAGCAGAATGATGTAAAATGTTGAGTTTGGCCAGAAAGGGAGCTGCACTAACGCTATGAACTGCAAAGATAGAACATAGATCTGAAATGCTGCAAAAGACAGGACAATAGGAAAGATGGTCTGTGGGTATAACAGGAAGCAGCAAGTTTCCACCCTGGGTAGCCTCCAAAATCCAAAAGTGAAAGATTTTGCTTTGAAAAGACAGCCTCAGAGCACCATGTTCTAAAATGGTGGTGGCCACATCAGGTTCCAGAATTGTGTTGGCATAGAGAATTTGTTCCTTGGAATTGGAATGGGGAGAAGTGAAAAAATCTGGCTTAGGGTCTGCTCTTTCCCGGCCACCACTGCATTGCTCACTGGCTCTATTTTGTGCTCTTTAGGCTTAGAATTCCAGTGAAAAAGAGGCATTCTTGGCACCAGGTTTTTCTGATCCATCCCTCTCACTTTTCCACCCATGACGCTCTCCTCTCTGGCAGTCGTTCTCCTTTCTTGTTTTCCCTAGTCTACCTGTGGCAATGTGGTTGCCTGCACAACCACATCTTGGTGGTCCTTCTTACTGAGTAGGCATTTTCTTTTCTGCTCAGTGAAGTGTTGCTCACTTTTGAAAGCACATCCTGCCTGCTTTTCTGAATGTTCTGTGGGTTGGATGTACAACAGAGCTGCCTGTAGCTGGCTCTTCCACCTTCTACCAGGATGTTTGCTTTTGTCTATTTCAAATGTTACACTTTCTTCAATTGCATTTGAAGAAGAAAAAGCATTATGAAAATTGAGGTATTATCTGTACCATTACTTTGGAGTCCACAGGTTTCCTTAGACTATTCATCATCTTTTCTAGTCCTCTTCCCCCACCTTTGGCACAGTGTTGGGGATGGAATCCAAGGCTTCATAAATGCTGAGTGGATGCTTCACCACTGTGCTACATTCTCAGCCCAATATTTGCTCAGTTTTATTCTTTATAATTACATCATGAATTCTTAAGGTTAAGTTCCATAGCCCATAAGTCTTTACTGTCCCAGAGCCTGGCCATGACACTGAATACTGTTATGGTTTTAAATAAATATTTTTGTGGAGGACCTTAAAACTGCATTTAGTGAATTTTTTTCATAGCATGGAACTTATAGGTGATACAAGTTTATATTTTCATACCCAGAAATCTTTCCCTCTGAGAAGGCATGTCTGTTTCTTGATTCTCAAAACCCATATGGTTTTGAAAATGGAGACTATCCATATTATCTTATCATGATATTATCTCGTCATGGTTTTGCTCATGTGCCAGGTTCATTTCATCTGTCTCTTTATGTCTGGGGTTGAAAGTACAGGACAAGTGGGGACAGGCCTGGCTGGAGCATCCCTGCGAGCTCTGAGTCACCTGATAGAGGGAAGACAAGGAGAGTCAAGTGACATAGACTG
Organism: Octodon degus; assembly: GCF_000260255.1. Lineage (NCBI taxonomy): Eukaryota > Metazoa > Chordata > Mammalia > Rodentia > Octodontidae > Octodon > Octodon degus. The sequence goes on from NW_004524913.1 coordinate 650,221, forward strand.
CTCACAAATAACCTGGGCCTTTCTAGACTTTCCTACTAGAAACTACAGTTACAGGTCTGGGGCTACAGTTCAGTGGTTCAGTGCTACAAATCCCTGGATTCTGTTCCTACTACTTGAAAAGAGCAAAAAAGGAAAAACTATACTTATGTCTGACATCTCTCTTTGGGCAGGTAAGTACCATTTAAAGCAGACCTCCAATCCCATAGCAAATCCTACAGTAGGTTGCCTGAGTTTGCTTGCTAACCCCACTGCTTCCTGCTCAAGTATAGGCAAAGCACTGAGCTTTCACAGCCATTTCTTCTGGTTTTAGAGGTTCCACATAGGAGAGAACCCACGGTGTAGTAGCCTCATAAGATGGTACATCCTCTGTGACTAGGTAGGTGGTGTTTTACGCCAGTGTCCCTCAGCAGTTCTGTATAAGAACATTAGCCCTCAGAGGAGATGAGGACAAAAGGGCTCAAAGCAAGTTTACAACTTAACCTCCTGTCTTCATCTGATCCTAAAATGTGAATGTGATATCCCCATTTTCACCACAGTTAGCTTTACACAGTAAAACAATTTAAAACTTTTTTGTTAAAAGTATTTTTTGAATTAGATATTTATTGTCCTCAAGCTTGTAATGCAATTGATACTCTAAGAAAATATAGCCACCTTATGGTTGTGTGAATTCCCTAGAAGGCCTTCTTGCTCTTTTTAGCTAATTAGTATTTTGGGGGTAGTTTCAAATTCAAAATGGGTGAAGAATTATGGCTGCATAATAATTAGTGCATGAAACATTTTACTTAGCCCTGTGAAATAGGTACTGTTTGCTACCTTCATTGTAGGCACATAAATTGGAGGCACAAGAGAGGTCAGTAAATCTCCGAAAGCTGTATAGCTTGTCTGGTTTTGAACCCTAGTTCACCATCCTGTTTCTGAGAGGATGAATTTATTTAGGGAAAAATTGATTTTTTATTTCTTTTTTGGTCATTGATAACAATTAAAGACTTGTCATTTTTCATAGTCAATACTTGCTACACAGCATTTTTTAATTAAACGATAATTTCATATGCAAGGACATATTTTGTCTAGATCTCAAGAAGTTCTCCATTCCCAAGAACTCAGAGCAGCTCCTGTTGTGTGGCCACAAGACTCTACGAAGTGTCTGCCAGTTTGCTGCTTTCTGAGAGGTTCCTTGACTGAAGCACTCAGGGTCATTAGGGGAGTCATGATCTGAAGTTTGTTTCACATACACTCATGAAGATGGATCCACATGAGCTGTAGAGGTGGGTGTTGTCAAACAACGTGTCTAAGATACAAAAGGTACAGTTGCTATAGTGGCTTTGTAATATCATCCAATGCCCTTTGCTTAGAGTTCATTGTTTTGCTTAGCTTTGTAAACAAGAGGCAAGCCCCATTTATTACTCATCAGTTTGTCCAATGTTTGTGGTTTACTGTTTACCAAATAATTTCAATATACAGCCATAGATCACTCTGGGTAACATCAAAAACAGCAAAGGATTTCTGTTTCTTTTGTTAATCATAAAAGTTTGAGTTCAGACAGTAAGTTTACCACGTTCAGTATGGCAAGCGCAGCAATAGAAGAATCATGGAGGAGAATAAAGTAGCACATATCTAAAGAGGTCTTAAGCAGACATATACATGGTAATCAGACACAATTGGAAGAAATACTCCACCTGTTCCTACCTGTTAACCCACTGGTGCACCTCTAAGGGTACTCATGAGTTACTTTTCGGTACCTTCTACTCTTGAAGGTCATCATAACCACACTGCACTAGACATCATTTTCTGTTTGTTAATGAGGCTCTTGTAACTGGCCAGGTATTCTTCCTCAAGTTAGTGTGCTCTTCCTTTTTGAAAGCATCCCCTCCTCCCATGCTGTGTAGGTTTGTATCCCCTTCCTCCCTCAAAATGAACCTGGAAACACCACCCAGAATTTCCACGGTATGCTCAATGTTGTCTCCAGTTCTCATCTTACTGAGCCAGCCTGACCCAGATAATTATATCCTCTTGAAATCATTTTTGTCAGTTGGTCTCCTGATGCTGCACTTGATGATCTGCCTCCTCCTTGCCAACTGTCTCTGTTGATCTTCCTGGCATAGCTTCACTCTCTTCATATTCAAGTGCCTTAGTCCTCCTACCACTTTTCTAACTGTCCTCACTGCCTAAGTTAATTTATCCAGTCTCTCAACTTTAAATGCCATTTAAACACTGAGGCTGATGATTTCATCGTGGAACTCCCCTCTCAATTTCAAGTGCCTTTTCAATGTCTCTGTGTGGATGCCTAATTGTTATCTCAAAGCCTGCATATTTAAAACCAGTTCTTTATTCCTCTTTACATACTTTTCTGCCTACCATGCTAAGCCTGTACCATCTTGGTAAAGGCAGCTCCACACTTTCAATCACTCAGCCAGAGACCCTGGAGTTGTGGTAGATTCTTTATCCTATCCTTTCTTTCAAATATATCCAGAATATCTCTTCTACCATGCAGAAGGAATTGTCTCCTCCCATCTGGGTTAATCACGTCTGCTCTACACTACCTTCAAGAGTCACTCTCTTCTATAGTTTTTCTTCTGGAATGTTCCCCCGAAACCCATATGCAGAAAGGCTTGTAACCCAGCTTACTGTACTATCAGGAGGTGATGGGAACCTTTAAAAGGTGAGGTCTACTGGGAGATCTTTAGGTCTTGGAGAATCCTCCAAGGGGATTATGGGATCTTGGCCCCTTCCTCTTTGTCTATTATTTCCTGCCTATCAGATGAGTAAATTTTCTTCTAGCATGTTCTTTGACTATGATGTGCTACCATAGGCTAAAAAAGTTGGGCCCAGCTGGCATGGACTGAAACTTGCAAAGGTGTGTGCTTGAAATAAGCTTTCTCTTTTTGTGAGGTGATTATGTCATGTATTTTGTTAACAGTAATGGCAAGGTGTCTTAACACACTCCACAGATCCCTAGATCCTTGTGACAATAGTCCTGATCAGAAGCCTCATGGTTTGATATCTCAGAGTAAAGACTAATAGCCCTGCAAAGACAGCAGATTAGGAAGCCCTATATGATCTGGTACCCCAGCCTGCCCAACCTAATTGGGCATCTCATTGAAGATGAAGTCTCATCTTCTTCCTATTTTTCATTGTGGATTCATTCTGCTGTGGTAACACTAGTTTATTCACTGTCCTTATAACTGATAATTGATCAGGAACTCTTTGGCCTCCTTTGTGCCTGCCTGAGTTCTTCTCGCTGCCTTTCCCTGCTCATTTGTTGCCCATATACTTATGGAACCTACTTCTCTGCCTCTTTGATCAGTTAGGTCATCTCGCCAGCTATCCTGAAAAACCCAGTCACTCTGCACCTGACCTCAATGCTGGGATTGTTTTTCTTCTGCCTAAGAACCCCTCACCACCTAACAGATTTTTTAATGCATTTGATCATATTTCCTCCTCTAGACTGGAAGCTCCATTAGGGCAAGGGTTTGATATCTTATTCCTTGCTGTAAGTCCTGAACTTGGCATAGTACCTGGAAGTTAGCAAGTACTCAAGAAATTTTTGAATTACTGATTGAATTTCTCAGGTGACATCCGAAATGGATTAGAGGAGATGAACATTTGCCGATACTGGAGAGAATCTTCAGCACCTGTGATAGTGCATGTATTCTGAGACACCTCCTCTGCTCATCCCCCAGTCATTTCTAAAATTGGGCAAATAATGGAATGAATGGGGCTTTTCATTTGTCATCTGGTCATCATGACAGTGATTATGATACAGTTGCTGTTGCCCATGCATTCCACAAAATTGGCCAAAGTGGTTATATAGCCAACAGCTTGAGCTCTTTGTGTTGTTGGTTCTGTGAATACTGAATGTAACTGTCATTTGATATTCCTTTACTCTTACTGAAACTTAATTGTGCTTTAAATGATGCTACTGTGAACACACAAAAGCATAGCAACAGCAGGGAGTAAACTAAAAGTCAGGGAAGCAAATGTTCATTGTTAGGGAAATGACTGAAATTCTACTTTTCCCTTCAAAGCAATACCCAGCAGATAATAGTTGAAGCTCTCTGTCATGCTTTGTTACTGAATTACATGCAGGAACACTGTTGATCATGTGACAAGGAATCCAACTGAATGCACAAGACATTGCTAAATGTTCCAGAACAAAACAATGAAAAACTAGTTTGACTGTCACCCAAGACTGTCTTTAATGCATTGTGTCATACTTTAGTTGATAAAGTTTGTTGCTTTCCTCATGGTACCTAATCAAATGTGAGTATCTCTCACACAGTATTTCAGTGGGGGTGAAATATAATGGGTCTCTTTTCTAAATCTTAGAATGAAAATGATAATTTATAAATCTTATTTTCATCATTTTTGGTTATGAGTTTACATTTTAATTTCTCTAGTAATGAATGCTACTGTCCTCTGTGAACTAAATGACAAGAGAGACTAGGCCAAGTATTTCTGCTAGGCTTTTTTGGTGTCCCTACTGAATATTATTTTCCAGCATTAAGTAGATAGCTGGCAGCACTGGGGCTAATTATCCAGTAGTGAGACTTTTATTTGTTGTGATTAATTTGAAGATGACTTTTGCAGACAGATGTGGGGTTTGTTTTTTAATTTTTTTTGAAATAATTATAGACTCCTAAGAAAGTATAAAAATAGTAACAGAAGTCTCAAATATCCCATCACCAAATTTCTTTCCTTGCTGATATCTGCCCAACTGTATTGCAGCTGCAGTTGTTAATAGATAATCTTGTTTGCTTCTGATGACCTGTTAAAATAGGAATAGAGAGATATGGTAGTTTCATCTTTGTACAAGCACCCACAGTATTTTAATGTAGGATTCCTGATCATAAGAGACAAGTCCAGAGGCAAAAGTGCTGTAAAGGGACACATATATTGTCATTACATGAAGAAAATAATCTTTTCAGGTTAAACTTCTTCAGGAATGAATTTGTGGCCTTAAAACTGCAGCAGAAGAGCTCTTCATCAAACTTGATTTTGCTGTAGCATAGCTTTCTGTTTAAATACATGTAGATCATTTAATCCTGTGGTAGTTTCAGGCCTCATCCCTCATTGCTGCCTGCTGCTTCTCAAGGAACTACAGTATGTTAATAACTTGGCTGATCCTAGAGAGAGGATAATGATGGATCAGGTAAATTAGTTGGGTGAGTTAAGAGGTACATTAAAGGAAAACTGTAGTACTGAAGACTTGGCAAGGACAAGACTGGAAAGTGAAGCTCATATTTCAAATCAAATTCTTCTAATGAGCTAATACCCTAATGAGATAGTGCTTTATTTTGCATGTTCCTCTTTTCCATTTCTGTTATTTCTTCCGTCACTTGCACTTTTGAGTAACTCAGTGTATTGCCTTCCATCTCTGGAAACCTGACCCACAGGGCATGGTCTGAATCGTGAGAGCCCCTGATAGCCTCCACTGCTATTCTTGCTCAGATGCTTGCTTTCCAAATTGTCTTTGCTGTTTTGCACTTTTTTCTTATTTATAGGTGAGAAGCAGGTCATGGTCATGTCTGCTGACTAGTTACAATAAGGCTTAGATTCATTTCTGCTTAGCATCAGTAGTGCTTTTGAAACTATTATCCCCACTTAAAACATTAGAATGGCTAATCCCTTCTCACAACCCTCATCCTCAAATATTTGAGGATCCTAAAAATCCCATCCAGAGTGCCCCAAGACTTCCCAGAAGGAAGGGATCAGGAATTGATGAGACAGTTTCTACTGTCTTCCCCTTCAATTACCATTTATAACATTTTTAAGAGTGTGAGAGAACTGAAGTATGAATTGAATATTTCTGGAAAATTTCTTCACACATACCATCATGTGAAAAAACTGGGCTGAAGAATACTGTTTCTACTATATAAGAAGTTGGAGAGTCTAAGTTGGGAGAACACTGATTTATTGCAGTGTATTAACTTGGTTGAAATGACATTAAAGAGAATTCGAGGACTGAGGGTAGAAATTATCAAGACACCCATTCTGAAAACATTGCCTGGTCTGTTTTTAATATATCTTTGTGGATTTTGTAGTTATATATTGAATAAGATTTCCAACTGTTAAAATGTAACATAGGCAGATTTGGAGATATGTAAACTTGGGGATACAAATTGTCATTCCTAAAGTTATCATTGTTACAGATTCAGTTTTCCAAGTTCAGGAACACCCAAACATAGAGAAACCTACTGAATTGTAAAGAAACAATTTGTTTTGCCATCCCAATAAAGGTACTGGAAAAATTATTGTCCTGTAAATAGAAATGAATTTTGGAAAGCCTGACAATATGATAATGAGACTATTCTCATTGAACTCCAGTGAGTAAACCATTCTTTGTAAGCCCTAAATTCATAGAGAATAATTCTGTACAAAATACCCATACCTATGTTGAATAGAAAAAATAATCAGTGCTAGGTAACCAAAATAATAATGCACTGTAGTAAAAAAAAGTTAGCCTCTCAGTGGAGATGTAGACTAGAATGCTTACTTAGTGTAACATACATGAAGGCCTGGATTCAATCCCAAGCATCCCCATCCCTATGGTCAAATATAAAAGTATCTTAGATTAAATGACAAAATATATTTGTAAATGCTGAGGGTGTAGCTCAGCGGTGCAGCACTTGGCCTAGCATGAAAGAGGTGTGCTGGGTTCTGTACCTAGCTCAGTGCCTGGGCTCTTGATTTGTTGTACAACATAATGGTTGCATTCATTGTGGGGGGTTGGTACATACAAACACATCTTAATTTTTTCCTTACTTCCCTTTCCCAACTTCCTAATGCATACATGTGCTCAGGAGTATCAAATGTTATTTGCTTGTACAAAAATCTCCAAAAAGTGAATTTTGTTTCGATCTGTCTTATTCATAACACTGAAGATTCATTTAGTTCAACCTCAAGTCTTTTAGAAGTTTTGAAAGACAAATTTATCATCATCAAAAACTATTAGGATAGCATCTTGTATAGTAATTAAACAGTAGGAAGAATGTATGCAATGTGTTAATTATTGAAACTGTCCTACCAATTTGATTTGAAACTGTCTCATAGCTATTTGTTTCTCAATAAAACTATAGAAAAAAAACTATTAGGACAGACTGCCTACTTTTTCCAGAGGGTTCGTTTTGTGCAGCATTCCCATTGCTGTGCTCTTGAGAGGTCAGACTGATTTTTCTAAGCATTTGTTTCCATAAATTCAATATTTTGCTTCCAGTGCTCATGGCTAGCTGGTGTATAACCTTGTCTCTACCCGATATTATGCTCCTTGTTTTCACATCTCTTTGCCAGGGCCAAAGATTATCTCACAGAAGCTCTGAAATAATTCCTGTTTCTGAAAGTCATGTGTAAAAGGAAATTTTTAAAGGAAGGAGGGTGCTAATCGAGTTCAAACTCTAGGAATTTTTGTCAAGGATTATATTCAATAACAAAAGCTCTCTGGCATCTTCTGAAGCCTTTTGAGAAAGCAGTGATTGCAATTAATTTTTAGTGAGTGCTGCATGTTTGATAATTGCTCTGATTCACACTATTATTATATTTCCCTTCCTTCGCCCATAGCAAAACAAGCTTAATTTGATTCATACTCTTATGAAGAAAAAAAGGGCTAAGATTACTCACATGGCTGTGATTCAGCTCTTGGCTCTCAATACCACCACCCCCTCCTCTCCTCCTCCTCCCTTTCTCCCACCCTGCCCACGCCCATATTCACTCCCACCCAGTGGTGTTGCCATCAAAAAACTGAGTCAGTTTGTTCTTTAAAATGGGTGGGGAAAGAAGACAACTAATAAAAACTTTTCTGAGTGAAATATATGGCTTAGATCTGAAATAATTGCAGGAAGACAGGCAAATTGGCTTCTTATGTAACATGGAAAGCCTGGAACAGAGGCCAGTCCTCCAAAAGAGATGCTTCCTGTGTGTTCCATAAATCTTAACAGTGTTGGTGTGTGTGTGTACCTGTAGAGGTGTACACATAACTGTGGAGGTAGGTTTTCATGAAAAAAATTGAATACTGATAATTTGCATATGTTCAGCTAATCTGTTTTCAAAATAAGGTCCTTTACTGTAATTCAAAGGTAAATATATAGCAGCTCTCCAAATATTTCTGATCATTATAAAACATAATTGATACTCACTTTATTTGCCTTCAAATGAACAATGTAACTTAGAAGCCTGAGGTTCTCCCCCTTCCCCAAACCAGAGTTGGAAGATGAGTAGTAGAGATGGCTGCTCACCTTTAGTGAGCTGATGGTGGTAGCAGACGCTAATAAGGTGGCAATTTCTGTCTCTTCATTGCATGTTCTAGCTTCCAGATGAAGCAAAGAGAAATGAAGTAGCTTTCCCAGGTTTGCACAGGTAAATACCGCTGTCGGTACTAGAACCTAGGCTGTCTCTCTTCATCTTGCTCTGTAGTGTGGGCTTCTTGGAAGCTGACACAGTTGTTATCATTTGGCATCTTAGAGATTGCCTGCAGGGAGGAAGCTCTTAGAGGTCCAAACCAGCGTTTAACAGACCTATTGTAGTAGGCTGTGTTTGTCTTTGTACCAAGTTCTTCCAGGGAGCAAAAAGCACTGATGCTTCCCTCAGCACTCATTTGTAAGCCCAGCCACCCTCTCTCCATTTTGCTGGCTTTCCCCCCATTATGTTACCATCTGTCTGTGAAACATTGCCTGGATGAAGACACAGTTGGAGCAGTTGCTCAGCTTCAAATGAAGCACAGAAGTACTTCTCCCCCAGAACAGTGCTGAGCATCATATTTGAGGAATTGCATATTTATAAAGCTTGCCTGGGTGTCAGAGATGTCTGGTTGCTGTCCTTTTTTTTATCAGTTTTCAAATATGTTAGATGCTGACTGGAAACTATTAGCTTTTGCTACCCAAGAGTTTATGAATGCTTCATACAGCTTTCAAATAGAAACCCTTTAAGAAGCAAAATTTCTTAATGAAAGACATTATGGAAGAGAATATATACTGCACTTCCCCACCCAACTCCCTGAATTTCCCTTAGATTCACTGTGGTGGGGTTTTATGTCATGACCCTATAGAGAGAAGAACCAGTGCACCCCAGCTAGGTACTGCTTTCTGAGTTTGTTTCCCCACCTTTATACCTCTGATTTGGGGCCCCTGTTAATGTCAAAGGTCCCCAGTGTGGTTGTGATACTTCTCACAGTCCTTGACCCATTTATCTTCTTTCCTGATAACAGTTCCAGTGTATTGACCTATTTGGGTCAACTGGAGGATAGCTGTTCTCAATTGTCTTCCCTAGCTCCATTTTGCGTTGATCTTCGGACACTCCAAAAACTTTGGTGGGAAAGGCCCACAAGATTGCAGATGTATAACTGGATGAGAATTTCAAAAAAGAAACTTTGGGAAGAAATATGGATTGGCTAAGTGTCGTTATAAGTAGTTCAAAAGATACTTCTTTTAAAAAGTAATGCAATTGTATTTTTTTAAATGCAGAAATGGTACCTAGGGAAGACTTAAGTGGTGTATAATTCCACAGTTACCTGCCAGGCAGGCATTGTTCTCAGCACTTGTATATATACTAGTAACTTTTAATCCAGGTTTTATTTTTGGAAATGATAGAAACAGGACACACATACCAGCAAGTCTGACTCCAAAGCCAGACTTTTAAAAAATATTATAGGTCCCTTTAGATGCAAGAATTTGAGTTGTTTGATTTTTATTAATATCTTGTTTTCACAGCTTCGGTTTATTTCCACTGAAAGCCATATAATTAAAGATTTTATACTCTGTGTATTGTAGGAAGGTGGCTGTCTTATAACCAATAAAACTTGACTCAGAAAAAGACAGTGGCTGGATTAACACATCCCTGCAGTAGTATGAATAAGTTTTAATAACTGAGTGAGAAATGTGTGCACAGAGTTTTAAAATATTAAGACTCAAAAGTGTAATCCGGATACACATTCCTAAATAGTTTTTCTGTGAATTTCATTTCCGAAAACCAATTCCATATGTAAATTTAACGTGGTGTTTACTCCGGTAAAACCCTGCAGGGAGTCTTTTTGTAAAAAATTGAATAATCAGCTCCTGAATTAGCTGTTTTACACTGTTTCACTGTGTATCCTTTTCTTTGCCTTCATTTATGAATTTGAAAACTAGATATTTGAGCATTTTCCTATGTTACAAAAATCGAATGTATGTTCCATATTATAAAAGAACTATTCATCAAGGCATAATCAACAATAAATGCCAAACCTTGGTCAGAACAGTTGCTGACTTAGCTCAAGGTTAAAGGAAGTATGCTGAGAAGAGATAACTGTAGTTAAACTGCTTAGCCCTAGTCCTCCAGAATTTTTGTGTGGGGAATTGTCATTATTACTGCATTCTTCCTGTCTGTGCAATACCTGGGAACATTTTACTCTGTGTAATGCCACTCCCATCTTGGTTGTGAACTTTTTCCTGAAAAGGAAGACTTTCACTCCATGTCAGTTTGTTTAATTGAGATTTTCAGACACTAGTGGATGATTTTCAAGTGTTTATCTTGCCTCTGTTAGGCAGGTTGGGATTAAAGAATTGAACAGATTATATGTGTGATGTGGTTCTATTGTGTGTGTGCTTGCACGTGAGTGGCTCACATTAGCAATTTCAGTAAATGCAAAGGTGAAAGATTCAGCATGGCTCTCGTGTTTCTGATCACTTTCTAAATGATCCACCACATGGCCCTCACATAGAAGACTTAAACCAATATTTCCATTGTAAAAATATCAGACAAACTTGGATGGTAAAAGCTGTGGACTACTGTTGTGTGAACTCAGGTGTTTGGTTGCCCCACGTACAGAGTTTGCAATCACAGTTCTGAAAGTTACTTACTAAAGCTGGAACCAGAGCCTTGCTAAAAAAAAAAAAAAAAAAAAAACCAAAACCCTGCAACATTTTTGTTTTAGCAATCTGACTCTGAAATCAATTAGAATGTCCAGTCTGCTCCTTAAATGTACAAGTTATAAAGGAAAAAAAATCTGAGCTTGTCATATAAACTACAGCCACCAGTCTAATAAAACTGAGTCACATTGAAATGGGCTGCACTTACACTGCCCTCCCATTCTAGGGAAAACGTGGCTGGGGGAGGCAGACTGAGTCATCACCTGGTTTGTTTGACATACGCTTCCTTCCATAAATTGGGAATGGCAAGCAGCACAGTGTTCTTTGCTTGTCTCTGAGAAGGAGCTGTTGCAGCCTTGCATTATCAAAATATGGACTCTAGGTTTGAGGTACGAAGCTGAGTTCCTAGTTTGATTTCACCTAACCGGGGAGAGGGGGAAGAAACCAACAGATCCAAGCAAACAAGGAGCATTTGTAAGTACCATTTTTGGAGATTGGAGTAATAGTAGGAGTGTTTGCTGTTGAATTTTTTTTTGCTAGCATGTTAGAGGTAATTAAAATATATATTGGAGATGTTAAAAATAAAAATAGCTAGTTCCCCGAACAGCCTTGTTTACTTAAAGGAATGTTCTTGATGTGGACAATCTAAAATGTAGAGTGACAGGTAAGTAGGCATGTTTTGGTTTTTGCCATAAAAAAATGTATCCTGCTGATGTTTAATTTTGCCTGATCAAGAAACCTATCTTAGAAGAAATTAATTCATTTAGGAAACTTTTCATGGCAAATTTAGTCTCCTTTTGGGGGGCTAGGTATTTTGAGGAGCTGGAAAGAGAGACTTGTGTCTTGCATATTTTCCTACAGTGGTTTTGCCGAGGCTCACTGTTGTTGCTTTGAATAAGGTCTAGAATGTAAAAATTGTTGGGGAGACCAGAGGAAGGACAACAAAGACTAGATTTGTAACTGAAGTGGGTTTCAAAACTTAAGGCTTTGCTTCGGGGTTATTTTTTAATACATGCCAGACATTCTTCTGATTTCCATTCTGGCTTGGTTGTAGCTCTTTCTCTGTCTGTGTGAGGCTAGGGTGTTTCTTGTTTTAAAGCCGAAGTTGTCGCAGCCAGGGCGTTTTCTGTTTCACTTACGGCTTTTTTTTTCTCTTTTCCTGAATGAGTGTCCTTTGTGTAACCCCAGTAATTCAGAAATCCTGCAGTTATAGGGACTGCCTTGTCATGTGACTTAGGTACTAGGTGCTGGCTGTGATTGGTCAGTAACTAATTAGTGGGTCCCTATAAGAGGTCCCAGGGTCTGGGTCTGATTGCTCTCTGGCCTGGGCTGCTGCTCAACAAGGGAAGGCTAGGGGGTGGGGTCTGTTCAGTGATTCAGCCACATGTGATAGATGACCAACTGACTGCTTCCTTGGGGTCCGCACATCAGTGGAAGGCACTTAGTCTGGTTGTGGCTGAGCTGGTTGATCAAATCCTGGTTTCTTGAACGGGTAACTCATCACTTTAATATAGTTTACTGATTAAACTGAGAAAAATGCAGCTGCAAAGTCTTTGCCAGGAACTTCTGTGGACTTACACCCTGTTTCCCCCTTCCCTTGTTCTGATTTGTTTTGTCACAGGAATGAAATGGAGATAAGTCTTTAGAAAACTTTTGTAGGAAAAATACCTCGTGTGATCTGGGACAAAGACGTTTTATAATCAGATTTATCAAGCTGCAAAGAGGGAGTTTTAGCGAACGGAAGCAGCAGCATTCTGTTACCAGGAAACACCGTTTTATCCAGAATTGGTAAGTGAAAAGTGCATTGCTCCCTAATAGATATCATATGGTGTGTGTGGGAATTGCAAAATTGTTCACAGACCCCTAACAACTGTGTAGAACACATAAACAGAGTGAGGTTTTAAAACAAGCAGCCCAACACTATAGTATGAAGGCTGAGAAGAGGCCAGATAATTCACAAAATTGAGCTGAGCATTATCACTTGATCCAGATGTGTAATATCACTAGCGTTTGCCTTTTTGATTATTTTTTCTTAAATCATAATGGGCTGTTTGGTTGAATTGTGGCATTAATTTTAATTTTCCATGTATAGCTTTCCACTTGGTATGAATAGCATACATAAAATTTGAGGAGATGCTTTCAAAATTAGTCATTTTATCCTCCTTTACTTCCCTCTACTCCAGGGTGTCATGTATTTCTTTAGTTAGAACTTGACAAAATGAAAGTTGAACTGATGCATTAGAAATGTCTCCTGTTTGTGAAGTTACAATGATACTGGATTATTTTTTATTCATGTTGCGGATTTTATTTCATTGCATTACAGCAAAAGTGGTTATTTTTATATGATCCATTACATTTGGATGATTTGGAGTCCTTATTTGTTTGGTGTGCATGTCTGCTTGTTTCTCTCTGAAACCTTAAATTCCGTTTTCTAATCTTGAATCGGAGTTGCTTCTGTGTTTCAAATTTTGAGACAAATACAATAAAGCTTTAGTACTTGTGTTTATATAACAGGCTCTTGTTTGTGAACTGTATGGTAACATAATTTTATATTAGGCATGAATGTCTGATTTCTCCATTTGGCTTAAGAATGATTATGCTGAAAAGGTTGAATAGAATAAGAACAGCATGTTAAAAATTGTGGATAACTACCTGATTTTAACCAGTTTCTTACAGGTCAGTAGAAGTTATGTAGTGTCTACTTACATAAAATTAGGTGGAGAAATATTTCTTTTAACTGTTAGCAATATATAGGCAGTTTTGGTGATTGCCATTTATGAATGTGAATATACTTAATAAAATTGTTAACAGAAAGTTTCAGATAATATAGGATATTAAGCTTACTTCTCTTTAAATGACTTAAGTCAAATTCAAAGTAGAATCTATATTTTTTACTTGTAGTTTCCATCCTGTTATTCTTGAAAATAGAAAGAGAATACATATATATCAAAACAATAGCAGAGCTATAATTTTGCTGTTGATAGTGAACATTGGCTGAAGGCGGAGAGGACAAAGATGAATGTAATGAGATCTATTAATTGGCTTGTTTTCTCTTACATCTGAAGATTTTAAGTATTATTTTTTTCATACTAATACCATTCAAGATTAAAATATGTATTTTCAAACAAATAGATTAAAAAGAGCAGGTCCTCCAATAACTCAGGTGTTTGGTGTTACAAACTTATGAATATCACAGGTTTGTAAAATGAGGTCTGAGATGTGAACCTCATTTTTCCAAAGCACATGAATTTTCATGTTTTAGTGTTGGAGACAGAAAAACAGTGACAAAGCATGAAGTTGTTTTCTGATAATTTATATTTTATTACTAACTGATACTTAGTGATTCAGCTTTGTATTTCTTGTAAAATACTTGGTGAAACATGGTGATTTAATAATGTGACAAAATGTTACCATGCTTAATGGAAAAAAAAACCCTCTACATAAATTTTAGGTTTTTGCTACCATTTAGGAGGCATTATTTTGAATGATAAAATGTGATAGTAGATTTGGACAGGAAATACTACAAAGTATATCCCAGAAAAATAATTGGAAAGCTGTATGGTATTAATTCTATCTGCTGGTCTCAATTTATTAAATCTTAAAAGTACATCTAAAATGAATAGCATAGTGATGCCATGAATTCTGTCCTGGGGTCACCCAAAATATTAGCATCTTTATATACTTTATAAAAAGGCATTAATCACATGCATGTGCCTTTATCATTGTGGATATGTAAAGTAACATATATAAAGTGAAGGGAATTGGGTCAAGTGACAGACCTCAAAATAATCTTTCAAATAGTGTTTGATATTTGCATATTCAGGAATAGAAACACTTTCTTTTAGGTTTGTCATCTTAAATGTTTGGTGTGGTAAACCATTTTACTCAATTAAATTATTCTTTTGAGGTATGTATTTTTCTGCCTGCATGTATTTGATTTGAAGGGGGAGCCTTAATCACTAGCGAAATAAATGGCTGTTTGTTAGAACCCAGATAAGCCTCACAGTATTGTTCCCATGACAACTAGTTGGGTGTTGAAATGTAGCTTTAATTTCTTGGTTAGAAAATGTCATTCAGACCTCCCACTACCTACAGTCTCATTGAGTAGGAGGATAAAGAGAGCAGGGAAAACCATGAAGCAGCATAAGTATCTCCACTTGTTTCATGTCTTCCTGACTTGCCTTTCTGTAGGAGAGTGCCACAGGAGTGTTAAACATAGGACTTAAACAAGTAATATTTCAATATAAAATCAATAGGAAGGGGTCAGATACTGGGGACAATAAATAACACTTGGGGGGTAATAAAAGAGGTTCGAGAAATCAGCTGCCATGGCTTTATACAAATCTCTTATCCAGTACTGGCCAACAGTGAGAACATCTTGAACTAGTTATTGTATAGTTAGCTCTTCAAGGAGTGCAAATATTCCCTTAAAATGCAATATAGAGAAATTCCTTTGGTAGCGGGATCACATTTATTCCTCTCCTGCTCTAGGTGACTACAGTGGGTACTTCTCTGTTCTTTGAGTGACACATATTTTGAAACCAGTTACTCCTTGTCATTTCATAACTTTTGTCTTTTTTCCTATGGGAAAGTAAAGGCTGTATATGACAATAGTGATAAAAGCTAAATATTTTATACTATATTAAAAATTTATTTAAAAATCCTTGAGATTCCTTGAGAACTGCTTGTGAAAAATGGATGGCTGAGGATCAGCGAAAAACTGTATTTGAGGGGAGAGATAATTTAGGTTAATATGTAACCAGGAGTCATTATGCATTGATCAATTTTCCATGCTTGAAGAGCTTTATATTTTTACTTGTAAATAAAATTGACTATAGTAATCAGCTCCTTCAGATGTTAGGATAGCAAAGATTTCATTGGGATTTTCCCTCAGTTAATCAACACAGATTTGTCATTTCTTCTAAAAGTTTAAAATTTTCTGGAAAACAATTTCATGTTTCAAATTGATAACAAATTCTTACCTGAAATTAAGAGTCTTTCCTACTGAGATTTTTGTATGTTTTATGAGAGCAATATTAATGTTTTTCATTGTTGAGTGCTTTACTGGATTGCTTCTACCTGTTGGTTCTCCTCCTACAATTACCAACAAGTGTAGAACTCATATTATTTGCCAGACACTGGCACCTAGAATACGACCCACACAGTAAATATTCAGCAGACACATTTTAATATAAAATGCTTTAAGGTTAACTTTAGCTCAAAAGATCTTATATTACAAATGAAATCTCTCCAGTTTACTTGGAGAAACTGGTGCACAGAGAGGTAAAGCAGATTACCCAAGTTGACACAGACAGGAAATAATAGAGCCAAGTCTTGAAGACTGGCTGTACTCTTAATGAGTCATATTTGAGCAAGGCCCAGAGACGTGGCACTGGAACTCTTGATGAGTCAGAGCTGGTCTCTTTTTGTCCTGATCACCTTGTGCCTGCTGTCATCAGAAGGTGATGATCGCACCACTCTGATCCTTCCCAGGATCCTGTGTGAAGGGCTTATCTCATTCAAGGGGTCTGATGTGTATCAATGAATCAACCTGACTTTATCTTAAAAAATGAAGACATAAGAAACCTTACTCACCTTAACCCAAGGAAATTTTCTTGTATAGTCTGAAAAAAATGTTTGCAGAAATTTGTCTGGGCTTTTTCTTTACCCTTTAAGAGCTGTAGGCTATAAAGAGGGAAGGGACCACCTTGGGAAGGGATGGATCTTTGGGCACAGCAAGGGCCCTTGGGAGAAATCAGACAGTCCATGGAAATGGAGTTGTACAACTCTGAATCCATGAAAGGATACTTTTGACAATATTTCTGAAAAAAAATGTGTAAGGGATATCTCCAATCCCTATGTGTCCCTAGGGATTAGAAACATTAATTCAAAATTGATGGCAACCTTTCTGTTGCTTACTCCCTTAGTTTTCCTATACATATGTCCTGCTTAAATTTTTCTTCATAGCACTTGTCTCTTTCTGACATTGTACATGTTACATAGTTGTTTAACACATTAGTCCAACACTAGTGTTATTGCTATCTTTGAGTAAATTTAAAGGATATAGATGTATTTCTTTGCTCTCTACCTTCAAAAGTCATTCCCTCTTATGAACTGTAGACTGATAATGAATTTTTCATCTGTAGATTTTTATACCATGTTATTAATTTTATATTCAATAAAAACTATTTTTTCTAAATTGTTTTGGTTGCACAGTCAGAACATGGAAAATAGATGTCTTCATTCATGAAAGGGAACTGAGATAAATTTGAATACATAATTATTGGACTCTTTAAAATTTAGAAATGAAACAATTAGTATTTCATTGACATCAGAAAGATATTAAGTTGTGATGGAGAAATATTTAAAGACTAAAGTATTTACATTACATAAAATACCTTATGAATGACCTTAAAGTTGGATAAGACCAAGATTATAACATTTCAGCCAAAACATCTTAAATCTGCCTACATACTACATTTTTTCTTTGAAAAATAAAACAATTGTTTAACATATGTACTTAAGAATATAAATGATTTAATGTTAGACATTTTGTGGATCAAATTCATAAAATTCTCAACTGTAACCTATTATCTTTCAATACTGTATTCTAATTTACACATACCAAAGTATTAGGCTAACCTAAAGCATATACATTATTAACTGTAAACAATGTGGTTATGTAAACACATAACTATAGTTAATTTCCTGTTTTCAAATTAATTTTCTCTTTAAAGGAACAGATCAGAGGCATATAAAAGTCGAATTAATATGCCTTTCTAAGTCAGTATAATATTGAAAAATTTTTTCTTTGGCTGTGGTAAATATCAAAATAGCTTCTGGTTGCTTTTTAAAAAATGGTTAATAAATTGATGAATTCTTAAGATTATCATCATTTTAATGTAAAGAATGGAATCGCTGTGTGTGGACACCATGCCAAGGTTTCACTGCATTTTTAAAGGATCTCCCCTTTTAGCTATGGAGGAATTTAATTTCCCGGAGGGCCTGTTCTTCTGAAAGCCTACTGCTGATGTTGCTATTGGAGTTTCCCTGACTTGCCTAAAAAGGATATTATATAATATTTTAAAAGCGAAAGTCCATTAATTTTTCTCAATTAGGATGCATGTGAGCTAGATTATATATAGTATATAATATATATATATATATATATGTTTGAGACCGGAGTTCTTAAAATTGAGAGATACTGAATGAATCTTCACATTGAAGATTTTCAGTTTTGTCTCACAGTTCTGATAACCCAGAATAAAACCTCCAAACCTCTAAGCATCTTCTAGTGAGTATCAGCTATGTGAGTTTGATTTCCATTGCCTCATGAAGGTGTCCATTTTACTGCATCTATGGAAGCATTTATTCCTTAAAGAGGACCAGCCTTGGAAAATAAGTAGACCTGAATGTTAAGTTCACTTTGTCCCTTTGCTAGCTAAGGAAGTGGCTATATTTGTTTCGCTAAATCTCAGAATGTGGAGCTTCAGAATTAGTTCCAGGGGAGTTGGGCAAGATCAACCAAGTAAATCACATGTTGAGGAACCTGGAGTAATGCTGCTTAACATACTCATATTATCCTCCTAAATCCATTCAGTTTAGTTCCAAAGCTTCTGGATCCATGCTAAGTTACATGGCCATTTCCTTATTAGGTTAAGCAAAATAGCAGCAATGATTATGGTTTTCATTTATTGTGTACTTGCTATGGTCTAGGGTTCTGTTGCAGGTATTCTACGTGGGTGGACCCCTTTAATCCTCCTGACAACCTTTTGGGGTAATTGTAATGCCATCCTATAGATAAAGACAAAGCGATCAAGGGCCACCCATCTGTCATAGGACTAGAATCTACATATAAACAGGCAGTAATCAGTTTAGGTGGTCAGCACTTTGGGCAGAAAAACAGCAAAGGTTGATTGAACCTGAAAGTCTCAGCAGTGAACTTCTCAGTTCTATTCTGTAAACAGTCACAGTCTTTCAAGCCTAGCCCTTTCAATATTGAAATACAAAATTGACTTTTGTGCTTCTTACTTCACAGATCAACTGGAATGGTCTTAGTCATTTTGTTTTATGAGTTTTAATTAGGCCACTGAAGTCCAGGAGGGGAATTCCTTGTTTTCCGTTGATCTCATGCACTAACAAATTTACTCATCTGACTTCCCCTATTTTTTCCTCTTAATGTTTTCACTTGAAAGTGGGGGTGGGGTGGCAGGGAGAAATATGTGAGCATTTGGCCCTTAAGAATGCACGTTCTTCTACCTTTCTGGAATCTTTCCTCTGGTATATAATTAATTCATAGAAAAATAAAATAAGTAAGTCTGTTTTTACTAACTTTGTTTATTTTCATCTCATGTTGGGTGCTTTCTACAGGGGCAAAACTTCTACACAAAAATTGTAAGGAAAAAATCTAAGCACATAGAGCCTTGTGTTTGGGTAAAGAGTTACTTTTCAGACTATGGGAAAGGGGATTCATACTGAAAATATACTATTTCATATGTAGGTTGAATTAGGTTATGAGGGCAGACTACCCCAGCCCTCATACGTTCAAAGTGCTTCAAAATCTGAAGTAACTGCATGGGCTTGGACTTAGCCATTTTATTGGAGAATATATTAATGGTGTCCATCTTCATTTATTTATTTGTCCACATTTATACTTAACTCATTCAACATTTTATCTGCAGACAGGAAGAAAAAGACTGTGTGATGGTCCATTCAGGAGGAAAGAGGACTATCTATAATCACTCAGTGGTCCTTTCACTGGAATAGTTTTATCTTCTATTTGTTTATTTGCCAGTTTTGAGGCTATGCATTCCACAGACTGACACAAAAGTCTTCAGCATCTTCCTTTGGGAATCAGGCTTCCTAAAATGAGAAGGAAAGGCTTACTAGGGGAAAACAGGGCAGAGATCGGTTTCTATGTCTGCTATATCTCTACTGCTCTTCTTTCCTCTTTTTCTGGAAGAAGACCTCATGTGAAGTAAATAAAGTCTAAGCTTTGAAATTCCCTCTTACCCATGTGCCAGGCAATCTGGACTTGCCAGTAACATTGCCATGGTGGCTCACAAGAGCAATGATTTCCTTTTCTAGATTGTTGATCTTCAGATTGATAATTCTGCCATTTTCATTTCCTGAAAAAGTCAGGGTTGGTTTATGAAAAGTTATTGAACAACATGCTAAATGTGAAATGTCAACCCTCACACTAAACTTTCCTACTTCAGAGCCTTGAAGATGTCATTGGTTTTTATAGTGGTTTTCTGATTTTTGATAATCCAGCCAACATTTGAAAAATGTTGTATGCTATTTATGATTATGTGCCCATGTCCTGACTGAAATACCATGATTGTTTGTGAAAAATGTCTTTAATAAAAAAATAAATATAGTTTAGTTTGGAAAAGAAAAAGAATATTAAGAAACTAAGGTCTCCACAAAAAATGTCTTAAATAATTTTAAATAGAACTTAAATCAATTTAAAATAAATCACATTTTGACCAGAGTTAAATTTATTGATTTTTTTTTCTGAACTGGGGATTAAACTCAGGCCCTTGCGCTTGCCAGGCAAGCATTTATTCTACTGAGCAATTAAAATGCTTGTGTTTGGCACAATATGTTAAGTCTTTCACTAGAAAGTATATATGGTCCAGTGGAAAATATTAATATATATTGAAAAACAAGCAAACAAAAGCACATATAGACAAAAGTTCTCAGTATCTTGGGCCCTTTTTTTTTGAGCAAGAGCTATATGGGTTATTTGGGATGAGTTAGGTTGGTGATAACAGTAAATTTCTACCTTTCTCCCAATTTTGTTTGACATCCTTACTCCAATAGACCCTGCCTTAATTTTTCTTCACAGAAAGCTTGGAGATGATAGTAAACCTGGTCTCACAAACTTCTTAATGCTGGGAAACTAGGTCACTTTTTAGTGGCTTCTGCCTGTGTGGCTTTTGAAACATGAAGAACTTGGTGAGGTGCAAGCAAAAATTTTTCTCATGCATCAACTGAACTTTCCAAGCTTACAGGAAAAGAACAGAAAAAGATACCATTTAGGGAAGTTTTATTGTACAAAAAATGGACTGTACACCTGTTACAAGCCAGACAGTGTCCTGGGTCTGAGAATAAAGTAGTGAACAAATTCCTTTCTCACCTGGGGGCATAGATTGACTGTGATCAGAAAAATAAATATTATATATGCCAGATGTTAGACATTGTTATAAAGAAAAATAAAACCAGGTCAAATAGTTAGGGATCACCAAATGGTTGGGACAGATCTTTATCCAGTGCTAATGGGAAGTCCCCTCTGATTGCATGAGATTTTCATAGTCTTATCCACAGGAAGTGACAAGCTAGCCATGGGGGTATCTGGAGAAAGAGGATTCCAGGCAGAGAAAGCAAACCCTAATATGGACCAGGGAGTCGGCTCAATGGAATAAGCACTTGCCTGGCAAGTGTAGGGACCTGAGTTCACTCCCTGGTTCTGCCAAAAAAAAAATAGTGATGGGAACAAGGTTGCTGGACCCAAGGAGAACATGGCAGATCAGGTAACACCCTATTTGGCTATAGGGAGAAACTTCTAGAATGCAGGGGATGACAACTAGAAAAAGGGAGGACGGTAGTCTATGGATGCAGGTGATTTGTGTGAGGATCTTGGTGAGCTGATGCTCTCTTGCCTTATAAACATAGTGTATATAAGCTGTGTAGTGTTTTCTTTTTGGTAAAATGCTACTTGTGTTATTTAAGTTATAAAAACCTTAGCAGAGAAACCAAGTTGAACTATTTGAAGCATATACGACTAAGGAACTCAAAAGTGAGTAATTATTTTTCATGTCATATCTATTCAGGGTATTGTTGAGGTACTTGCTATTTAGTGAGTGGCGTGATTTGATTGGGTTTGTATTTGGGAAAAACTGCTCTTTATAGGATATTTCTTTGGTAATTTTTCTTTCATTAAGAAGCTGCTTGGAATTTTGAACTGCTTAGATTTTAATTAACTGCTTGAAAGATTTTGTTTCTGTAATCTATGATTTCTTACTTTTCAAAGCAGAAAGGTAACTTGATCAGTTGAGAAAGACAGGATTTTATGTACTTTTTCTGTTTCAAAGTTGTTTTTAAAACACATTTACAGGGGCGGGCGGGGGGCATTGTACCATTAAACTCAGGAGGACCCTGCACTTGCCAGGCAGGCACTGTGCTGATGAGCTATATCCCTGGCCAATTTGCAGTTTTTTACAGGTAAAGTTGATGGCTGCAAAAGATTCCACCCCTTTTTCATTCTCTTACTTTCATAAGAGGATACTAAAAGCCCTACTTTATTGTTCAAGGGATGTGTAGTTTCTGTCTCCTGGGGAGTTATATGTTATAGGACATGGCATAGGTAAGAATAGACATAAAATGCTCAGGGTCACTGGAATCCTGACAATTTTACCTGGCTTCACAGAGGATGATAGCTAGTTATTTGTGGGTGATGTCCAGGTTTATCTTATTTCACACTACTTGAGTTTTTATATCTACTCATGTATCCTAATTTTCTACTTGTTAATGATACATTTGGGTAAGCCCTCATGTTCTTTTTAGCATGGGATCTACCTGCAGAAGTGTTTCTGGTTTTGTCATTTGCACTTCAGCTTACTGGACTTGATTTCCTTACTACCTTTACCTGAGAGAAATGAATACTTTGGGAAGAGAGAAAGTGATGTAGAGGAGGGCTGATTTTCCTTATTTTCATCCTCCCCTAATGTAGTAACTCAGTGTTGAGAGAGTGAGAGATGGGACATTGTGGGGAAATTGATCCCCCAGGACAAGCTAAGAAAGGAAGATGTAGAAACACGGAAATGGACAAAGGGGAGGATACAATGGAGCATGAACAGAGCTGGCAAAGCTCTGGTCCTCAGTCTAGGTGTCCAGCCTCAGTGCTTCCTGGTGTTCTGGATATACTGGCCATTCCTTCTGTTATCCTTTGAGACAAGGGGCATGTTTCAGTTAACTGAGGAGCTGCAAAGGACAAGAAATTACAAGTTTGAACTTCTAAGGCCCCCTCTTCCAGAAATCTTCCTACATACATACATTTCTTTCCTCTAAAGTTACCAGTAAAGTATACATACATATAAAGTATAATTTTGCTTACCTAAATAGGTCTGAGCCTATGTACATGTAGCAGCAATAGGCATAACATAAACCTAATATATAGACATTAAGGTTTCTTTTCTATCAGCTTCTGACTTTGCCTTATGAATAGTGTGTATTATCCACGAAGTAGTGTGTTTTGTTTGGTCCTTTCTCCTAAGATCTCAGTCTTTGTCCTCTAAAACCACAATCTTGGTCTACTGGGACTTCGGCAATTTTGTCCCCAGCACCTCGGAATTTCCCTGTCTTGTCCTCACATATATACAGTTTGTGCCTGTGTTCTCAACCCTTGATATTTCTGCCTTTGTCTTGAGTGTCTTCTGAAACGATTTTGTGGTGGCTGGGCACTGCAAAATGAGTCAGTTCCTGCAGTTCGGTTACAAGTTCTCAAAAAGTATTTCAGAATGTGGATGTGGTCAGCAGAGTCATTTTCCAGGCATCTAAAAGGAAACCCACATCAACTGTAACAATTGAGCTTCGAACTGATGGCTCTATATATCTGATGGCTCTACACTTCAGAATGGACTTGCTTTTTCTCAAAGCCTGGAACTAGCCTCCAGTCGAATTTTTACAGATCTTAAAGGGAGTTTATCTTCATGTTTGTTAATTATTTTTAGCTGCTACCATTTGCACAAATGCCATTGTGGTTTCGACCTTTGTCAAATGCAAAGAAACCTATAATGACACAAAGTAAATCAGTGGTGTACATAGGGATGGCAAGGAGGAGGGATTTATAAAAGAGCACAAAGAAACCTTAGGAGTAGTTAATTTATTGTTAAGATAATGGTGATTTCACAGATATATAAATTTGTCACGTTACATACTTTAAATACTTGCCAACTATTTTATGCTACTTCATTTACAAAAGCTGAAGAAAATTAATCATTATTAGTACTATATGGGGATAAAAACTCATTTAGTAAAATAAAATTTGCTATCTTTGAGAGGAAAAAGCCTGATAGAATTGTAATGGTTAGGGAGGTGGAAATACACATATAGCTTTCACCAAAGTTAAACAGTAAGCATGTGAAGGCATGTCTTTAACTCCTTCTGTTCACTTTACAAGGCATTTATGCAAGTGGTTCAGGAAGTATCTTTGCTAGCTTACTGGGGCCTGCTACCTGGCTGCTTTACAAGCATCTGCACTGTTATAGACCACTGTTGTAGTGTGCCTTGTTTGATGAGGTTGCTGGTTTCAGAAGACACAAAAATGCCTACCTCCAAATTTTACCATTGTTGGGGGTGGCCAAATAGCTCAGTAGATTAAAGTGCCTGCTTAGGCAGATGCAAGGACCGGGAGTTTGATCCTCTGGCCTGCTGTGGTGGTGTGTGCCTGTAATTTCAGTGCTTGGGAGGCCGAAAACAGGAGGATTACTACCAGTCCGATCTACACAGTGAGACCTTGTACACCCTGTACACAATACAAAAAAAATTCTACCATTGTAAAAGTGGTAAAGCTTTTACCACTTTATTTTATTACTTTTGAGCTTCAAAGTATAATTGATAAGCTATTTTATATATTTATATTATATGTGATGTCTTGTATGCAGTATAAAATGAGAATCACATTCCAGCTCATTAGCAGATGCATTACCTTACATAATTACCAGTTCGGTAAGATCTAGTCTTAGTAAATTTAGGTAAACAATACTGAATTATTATCATCATAAACCTCATTGTGTGGGATCCTCTCCAAGGTCCTGTGAAAGGTAGTAGTGTTGACATGGTCATGCTTGCCTGAGAAGCAAACTGAGACCCAGTGAAGCCAAGCTGCTTACCTAGATCACAGAACCTCCCTGTCTGTCCCTTTATTTAAGGAGAGATAACATTTTCTCTTCTATTCCAGAACTTAATGTAATGGAATAGTTGGCCAAGGCTTTTGGCTCATTGACTTGTGAGGCAGTCAGTAGAGTCCCTTCTATTTGTATTTAAGACGGTGGTGTGCCTGTGGCATGGGTGCTGCACGGAGAAGAAGAGCCCTCTCTGTTGGCATGGGAGCCAAGTTGCCCCAGCAGCTGAGCATTCAAGTTTAATTGCATTGTTGACACTTTGAGATAAATGAGTGTGTTTTAGGTTGCAATTAGGTCACTCTCTTAACTCTAAAACGTTCACCATCTCCAAATGATATTAAAGGCAGTGATCCCCTCTAATCCTTAGTTCCTTCATCTGTAAATGGATAATAACCACTGGCTCCCCAGGTTCCTTTTAAAAGTCCAGAAGCCATTGAAACTGAACAGTCCCTGTGTGCCTAGTGGATGTTGACATTTACTGCCTGCTCAGCCTAAGATGATGGGGTTATTGATGACAGTGCTGAGTAGGTGACTGAGTAGACCCAACAGGGGAACATGGAAGTTTAATTCCATTTGTTGCCTGTAGCTTCCTTAACAGTTGAAAAATTGCACAATAAATGAAATCCATGACACCAGATGACTTTAAATTCATATTTAAAAGATGGTAAATAATTATTAGTTGGTTCCCAGGACTCCCGAAACAGAGTTAAAGGCAAGTGCCATTGTGTTTACTATGCCTGGCACCCCCACACGCCATTCTTAGTTGATTTGAGTTCCTATGACTCCTCTACACATGTAACATTTTCAATTGTGTTCTTATTATGTTCTTCGTTTGGGGGCAGTGGCACCCAAGATTCCAGAGAATTTGTGGATCTTTCATCTTGCAGAATGTCCCCAGTAATTGTAATAAAGTGTATGGGGAATCAGTTTACATTCTTTAGTACATTCTAGACTGTTTTGAAAAAGTTGAGTTGAACATCAGATAGGTTTATATCCTGCAGGATTTTCCCAAACCTCACATATTCGTAGTAAAATTTTAAGAGGGCCATATGTTATTTGCCCATTCCTCAGATCTCATAAATCCAAATAAGTTTTTTTTTAATGTGTTTGGTACAGGGCTCACTAGGCAGCTTAGAATCATAGTGATCCTCCTGTCTCAGCTTCCCCAGCTCTGGGGTTACAAGGGTGAGCCATCATGGCTTGTCTCAGTGGCCAGCTCAGCATGCCTGGGGGCAGGGCTGGTATGGCCTGTGCTGCTGGGGATCGAACCCCGGTCCTTGCACTTGCCTAAGCAGGTGCTTAGTCCTCTGAGCTATCTTGCTGGCCCCAAAGAACTTGTGGATCATCTCTAGCTTAAAAGTTCCAAAGAACATACATTAGAAATTCTGTTTTGTAATGTGTTCTTTGATCTATTGGTAAAATGATGATTTTCCTAAGAGCTTTCTAGACATTCCCACTGGCAAGTCTAGAATAAAACATTACTTGTTTTCTTGACTGGCTCTTGTGTCCAGTTTCTGCAACTTTAAATTAATGGTTTAAAGACTCATTCAGGTTCACATATTTTAACCCTGATAAGGGATATAATAATGTGGGATTACATATTGTAAAGTTTTGTCTGAAGATGAAACTCAATCAGGGGAAGCACCATTTTTTTTTTCCTTTTGTATCGTTCTAACAAAATCCACTAATTGTGCCCTTTTAAGTGTCTCCCATGTATCCCAGGGTGAGCATTACATTTACATCATGAAAAGAATGGTCATATCAGAAATTCTTTTTGAGTTTCTCAGATAGCAGAGTTTGATAATTACAGTAAGATTTATAGGAGAGACAGTGTCAGAATGCATAGTAACTGTCCATGAGAAATTTGAAGACCTTTGGTGCTGTGCCTTACCGGCTAGGAATGGGAAACAAGGAAATGAATGTGAGGCTTGGGAACTGGAGTTCAGAAAATCAAATGGTTGCATACAGACCTAGGGAGAGTGGGACCATTCCTGGCTTTTCGTACCTATATACAACATTGAGAACAGTTTCCTAGGAAATCTGTCTTCTGGCTCTTAGGCTTCCGCTTCTAGCATTGCACAATTTCATGAGCACACATGTAGTGTGTTAGCCTTCATGTGTGAGGCTTCATTTTGTGAGCTTTTCTACCATGCCATTTTCTCTGAGGGTTTTACTGTTCTTGGAAGCAGAGTAGTTGCCGAGGATGTAACCAGGACCTGCATCTGTCATGTGTTCTACCATGAAGCTAGAGTTAATTCCCCAGCCAAACGTGCGTAATGTTCTTTAAGCCAGTCTTTACAAGAGGTACTTCTCTTGACCTTTTTCTTCACTCTATGAAAGAGGAACCAGATTTCCTCTATGTTATTTACCACCAATATAAACAGTAATCTTGTTTCTGTTATTTCCCCTTTCAATCTAGTGATGAAGTTGGCCACTGCTGCTCCCTACCCCTTACACAGGAAGAAAGACTTACTTCCTTCATTCATCTTTTGCCTTCCTCTAGTCCTATGAATAATTATCGCTGGTTTATAGACTCTGGACAGTCACCTTTTCCAATTTAAAAATAACTCCACTCCTCCTCCATCTCCTCCCAACCTTCTGGTTTTTAGGTAATATGGGGGCACATGAAGCTGTTGCCTTATTCACAAGTGACAAGGCATTCTGGCTAGGTGTTGTGCTCTTACTGCACTCCTTTCTGCTGTGGTTGCATTGACTGACATCTCCCCTCCTTGTTCCTTGTCATTTGCAGTGGCTCTCCATCTTCAGTAACTCTTTTTACATATTTCACCCTGAGTCCTTGTGGACTAGCTCCAACTGTATGCTAAGCATGTGATCTTTTGATGCTTTCTTCTTTGTCATTCTTTAAGCATGATATTTGATTGGATTGGCAGACCCTCCACTGTCAGCACAGATACCATCCAGCATCTACCAGTAAAGAGGGAAGAGTAGGACTGCTCTCACTAAGACATTGCACAACCCTTGATCTGTATTGAGCTCTCACCAAAATACTTTGGATTTCTGGGCATATGTGTACTGTGTGACCATCACTCTTGGAGCAGATAACTAATTTGTAGATTAGAACTTTATATTGGTATCTTTCCTCATCTTCTAGAATTTTAAAGAAAACCCAATTCTCCATTTTTCTTCTAACACATTTCAGAATAGTCTTTCTTTAAAATCTCTATGAACTATTCCATTTTCTCCTCGTAGAATTCGCATTTTCCTTCCATTTCTTTTTGCTGTAGCTAGATTGGTCACTAGAAAGTGTATGTATGGTGTGTATCTTTCACTCTTTTCATTTTCAAGTCATTTTTGTTATTGATCCCAAATTTTCACACTTCATCTGTTAGCTTGTCTTTATGTGGTGTGAGCCATTTGTATAATATCACCTAACTTAAAAAACTGTCTACCATTAACATTACAATAATTGATGTTCATTGCTACATCTATGCTTTATGGAAGAAGACCTCATATGATTACAATACATTATAGTTCATTTCATAGTCATCATAAGCAAAAGAATTTACATATATGGATATTTCCTTTCTTCCCTTCTCCCCACCTACTTGTTGTCACAGGACATCTTATTCCTCCATTTAGGAAGTGTGATGTTAAGATAAGTTTCTTGAACCACAAGGACTCCTTTAATCTTGTTATGTTTGTGCTCATATATGAACATTCACTCTTGAGACAATGCTGTAAGCTGCAGGCTGATTGCTGTGGTAGCCAGATCTGTGTAGCTTGCATTTAGCTTTGCAGAAGAGGCCAAGAAGGACCTTACCATCTTACAAGACTCTCTTCTAAGCTGAGTAGGCAGTGTGCAAGATCAAATATTTGCTCCTTTATTTGTCTGATCTGAGTGGGAATTTGGTGGGAAGTATCATGGAAAACCAGAGTTTTATACCATGGAAATACTGGATGAAAAAGTAGTGTCCAATGGTATAAAGGAGAGGCTTAATGATTTGATTGAAAACAAAACCTGCAGTTGTAAACACGTGTTGATTGTAGAAAAATGACACAAGGTTTAGAAGTGAGACCAAATAGACTCCAGTACTAGCATGGACGAATAATGGATTAGTTGTGATACAATGGAAGTGTAAGTCATAAGTTCTTGAAGAAACTGGCTCTTTTTCCCCTTTTATTTACAGGTTCAGAAAGGCTATTTGATATCCTTATTTTTATTGGATGGTGACAATGTAATTATTTCACTAAAAGACAACAGCACTGCAGTGTATTGTATATTGCCAACATTGTATGAAGAGAATGCCTTAGGTCTTTTTTACAAGGAAGGAAGGAGAGAGAGAAGGAAGAGAGAGAAGCGAAGCACATGGATTTAGGGTCATTTTCAGAATTTATCTATAAAGAAGCTATTTGTTACTTGGGTTAATACTACCCTTTTTTCCTGAATATTTTTTATGAGTAAGATTATTCATATTTTCACTTAGTGATTGGTTAAAAACATCAGTTTTCATTGGGGAGGATTAAAGACATACACCTAACTGCTAAATATTATTTTTAAAAAACTAGTCTGAGTCTGTCTTTATGGGCTGTCAGTGGTTTTGCCCTTAGAAGCTTATTTTAGAATCTTGTGCCAACCCAAGTCCCTTCCTAGGCCTGTTCAGACTGGAATTATTTGGCAGAGAATTTCATTTATGAAAGTGTCTTGAGCAGAAACATCCCACAAAATGTTCACCTCAATTTTCAAGTTAACTTGCAGAACAATGAGAGAGATGTGAAGATCAAGTGACCATTAGCTGGTGCAAATGTTTCTGGTCATTGTGGTCACAGGATCTCAGGTATGCAGGAGCTGGATGGACTGCAATCATGTGCTTCCTTATGTTGATACCCTGGCTGAAACACTGTACTGTAACACAGAAGGAACCCAAGTTGAGAAGAATGTAGTTTAGACACCTGTTTTGAAAAGATGGCTTTCTCTCCCAAACTAATTTCTTCCCATGGCACATTGTACATTGGAACCATTCCTTTTTTGGTCTGCAGTTAGTTGGGACTTTCCTTCTTAGTCACATGGGCAGTTTTTGTTTTTTTTTAAAGTGTTACTGAAGCATTAGTGGTAAAGAATGGTACATGTTAAATGTGGACATGTTGAGTTTTGGCACATGCAAACACCAGTAGCATCATTGCAATCAAGGTCCTAGACATACTGAATTCATTTTTTTTTGGGGGGGGGAATGTTCGTGGTCTTAGACCATTGAACATGGAACCTATCTGGCGAGAAGCAATTTTTGGTCACTTTCAAAGCAATCTCTCTTTGTTAGAATAGTGGACTGATTTTTCATCTTTCTCACTCATAGACATGCTTTTGATAGAAGTTGACCATGTTTTCTTTTTCTTTCTGTTTTTTTCAATACTGGGGATGGAACTCAGGACTTTGCACTTGCTAGGCAGGTACTTACATCGCCCAGCTATCTCTCTGGCCCTGACCATGTTTGGTTTAACGGAAGGTTGCTACACTAAAATATGTGAAATGTCTTGTATCAGAACTAGGGTGACATGTGAGTCTAAGCTTCATGGGATTCTAGGAAATGGAACTGGAAAGTATTTGGGAATTTTCTTATTAAAAAGAAACAGATCCTTTAATTTTGAATTTTAAGCTCTTCAAATTCAAGTAATGGGCTTCATCGCAGTTTAAATCAGGCTTTCCAACAGCAGGTGGCAGGCTTAACTTTTAATCAGGTTTTTCCTCTTAAACTCTCTTTTACTTCAAATAAGTGGTCATTAGTCAGAATGGATGAAATTTTCTATTACAGTTTTTGCTCTGTTTGCACTGTGAATAGGAGTTCCACTTCTGTGGCAACTGAGTCTTAGTTGTCTTAAGTTATGAGTTAACACAATTACATAGTAGAATATGGACCTCCGATTTCTAGTTTAGTACAATTTCATTTGATTTTTATTTATAAACTTTGAAAATGTGTAATATTCCATGTGATGTACATTCTAATTTAAATTTTCAGTAAATTTACAAAATATACACTATTGTATTGTTCAGTGGTCTGCACTCAGTAACATGTAATATTTTATTTACAATATTTTCTGTTGTATTGCCTACATGTAAGAGAAGGGAAAAATCATCTTAACTTTAGTTATTTAAATATAAAATTTGGAGGATAAAGGGGTAGACCTTGAGAATTAAGAATACAATTGTTTCTAATGGAAAGACCAATGAAATCTATGTAAGATAATCCTGGATTTTGCCCATTGAAACTAGCCAAGTGAAACCCTTGTCCTACTTTGTTAGTCTTACTTAAAACTCAAGCAGTCAAGTTATGAATAGGCATCATGATTTATGAAATGTAAGTATATGTGTTTCATTTAACATTGAGAGTTTTAGCCAAATTTATGCAAATAGACCTTTTCACTACAGTATTCGTTTCTTTAGTATGCATGTAATGCCAAAATATACCTCATGGATGAGATTGGTTTTAATTTACTGAAAAAGGAAAAAAATCCAAATAATCAAGCAAGTTGTTATTTCATCTTCCAAAATTCCACTGTTATATTTTTCTCAAAGAGCTAGCCACACTGGTAAAGCACCATTAGTATATAACCTGGCAAATGGGTCATTATTTAAAATTGGACATCTATGATTAAAAAGTTAAATCATCTCCTAGATAATGTTCCTATTTAATACCCTTTTTTCAGCTAGCACACTTTTTTAAGAAAGCCTTTCTTCTCAGCATGGATATTTGTGGGTAATTCTGTGATTCAGTTCATGTGCAATCAGATTCTACTATTGTTCTAAACCTCTGAGAACGTTCTTACAGTTGGTAACTCTGACATTTATCTAAGTAACTGGTGAAGAAGCATTTTAAATTCATAAGATGGTAGGATTCAAACATATGTGTGGTTTTTGTCAAAATGGCATGCTTACTTACATTCGAGAATAACTGTAAAAGTAGAACACAATGACTGGCTGTGTTGGCCATATGATAACATAAGAAGATCTTTTCCAAGACTTGGAATATTTTTGTGCTTTGGTGCCTTTGTTCTGACTCTTGGTTCTCTTTTCATAGTGTCCTTTCCACATGGCATGTGTATAAGTCTGCTCCTCTTCATCTGGGCTGCTGAAATATTAGGCCCTCAATGAGACTTTTCTTCCCCACCTTAAAAATAGCATTCTTTATTACTCTGAAATTACTATATGGATCTGATGGGGCATTTTCCTGAGTATGGGGACTGGGTTAACATTATCATATCCCCAGTTCCTGGAGTAAAGTGGGGTGAAAGACACTGTATTTTCTAGCTATATCAGTAAGTGTTTGGACTAATGGGAAGGTTCCCTATGGTGGAAATTATTTAAACCTGCATCATGATCAGCGGAGGAAAGGTTAAAAAATACTATGTTATCTTCCATTGATAGCAGTGTGCACTATTGCTTAGACCAGCCAAGTTTAAGTTGTAGAAAACAATGATCCAAAGCCACAGTTAAAAGTTTGATTGAATTTGTTTACTTGTTTTGTTTTCCTTCTGTACGTATTTACATTTTGCTGTAAAACATCCCAAATAATCAGTTGCAGATTTTCTAACACTCCAGGAGGTCATCTTCTTTTCTTCATTCCTGGATCTCTAGCACATAAAACATTGTATCAATCAGCATTTGTTGAACAAGTAAATCTAGAAACTATTTCAAACTACATACATGGAAGTGTTGTCAAAATATCAATTTATAACCCAAAGGGAAAAAGAAAAAGCAATTGAAATTTCTTGTAATTGTTTCCATGTTAGTTTTCAGAACTAATATCTTTTTTTTTCCTTCCACAGAGTCTCTCCAGAAGAAAGATTGTCCAGCTGCCAAGAAGCCTAGAGGTGCCCTCTGTGGCTCAGTAGCCAGTGTAGATCCTGTCTTTGGTAATCAGCAGCTACATCTGGCTACTGGGTCTCTGATGACATCTTCTGCCTTCTGTTACAGTGGCCTAAGAATATTACTGGCCCACATTTAGTAATGAAAACTTCACTTTACGTCATGCAGAGAGAGACTTTGAGGTGGGAGGTGTGATATCTGCCCTTATTAGCTTGGTTTTAGAAACTATTACAGTTTTATGAATAATTAGAAGTCCATTTGCTTTCATGCCACACAGGGGCAGAATCTGGATTGTTTTATCCCTAATTTCCCCTTTCACTTAGAGAAGGAATCATTTGCCGCTATGTATGTGTAATGTATATATGTATCAACCAATCTATCTCTGTCTAGATAATGCATTCTTTTGTCCATGCATGGATAGATGACACTTCATGGACTTTAATATAGTGGCTTAGGGAAACTTCATTTGTTGTAAAAGAGTCTTAGCAATGTTGATTTTAACTTGTTCTTTTCCCTAATTTTGACATCTTCAATGCAGTAGCCAATTATATTGAGATATTTTTTTGTGAAGACTTACGGGGCCGAATCTCCAGGTCTGGGGCATGAACCTGGCATACAATGTAGATTTCTGTGTTTGTTAGGCAACAGCTACATTGTCTGCTGGGTTTCAGGCTACCTGGAAACATATTCTTCATTGACTGTGTCATAAATGCTATATATTCTGAATAAGCTTTCCATAAAACACAATTCAGTGAGGATTAGGGTTAGACAGAGTATAGGGAAGAGGCCCTATGAAAACTGATCTCTTCAGCAAAGAATAGTTTCATTGAGAATTCATTCAAAATGTTCTCACACCAGCCTAGTAAACTGAATGAACTAGAGACTAGCCATAATGTTATTCCTCCTTCCCCACTACACGTCATAATGGTTAGGGTTGTTATAAATTATTTCATTTTTATTTTGTGTGCTTATGATCAGGAGGTATAATATCCATGGGCCTAATTATTACACTACCCTTTCACAGCACCATTCTCCAGAATTTTCCCTTTTCACCCATCTGTCAAAACCAGGTTTACTGTTGTAGTCCCTTTACCATTATTGTTACAACTTTATGAATGACCCTCCATCTCAACAGAATCTGAATCTTCTACTCAGCCCTGACTTCCTACCTCCATCATGTATTTCTTGAAAGTGGGCTCTGAACTTTAGGTAAAGTGAACTGTTTACCACCATTATGAAACTGAAAGTGAACTGAAAGTGAAACTGAAACTCTTAAGAAACTGAAAGTGAACTATTTTCCTATGGAATGACAGAATATGTGAAGCTAACACACCAATTTGAAGGATAAAAGGGACAAGAAAGTGGAGTAACTTCTAGAAAACTCAAGTTTCACAATGTTTTGTCTACCTGCTATTGGTAAATTTTAATCCTGTAAGTTCTGTAGGAACTTATCAGTTTAAATGATGAAATTGTTAATAATAAATAATAGAAATTTTCTATAAGAATAGAAGGAATTAGTTGAGAGAAAGATAGCTTCTGTCTGAGAGGGATGGAAGAAGACCCAGAAAGTAGGTTGCCTACCAGCCTCATTTCTCAAGTGTTTCATTGAGCAAAGCCATCATGTGGGGCAGGCTTAAGATGGGACAGAGCTGTCACCAATCAGTAAGATTACAAGCATAGTTACTTAGGCAATATTGCTCCAGTGACAAATCATAAGAAGCCTGTAAGGTGGAACAAAACTATGATCAACCAAAAAGATTATATCTTAGATTATCCATCTTAAGACTGCTTTTTGCTTGAATTAAGTCTTCTATGGGTTCCCAGGAGTGTTCTGATGATACTTGCTCACACTCAGTGACTGTCTCTGATTCCCAGGACTTCAGCTGGGTGTGGTGCATCCAGGAGTTCCGGCATGCTGCCTTGAGAACTGATGGAGTTGACAGGATCACAGTATATATGGTCCTTCCCAAGTTGGTAAAGGAAGGGATTAATGAAGGAAGAAGCGTTACCAGTATGAAGTCTTGGGTGGAATATTGGATTTCCCTTTTCGTTAGGCTATGCTTATGTTAGCTGTTTCAAGAGTCGGTTGGAATTTAGCCAAAACTTTGATGACTTATGAGAAACAGACAACAATGCATTATTTTTGACCAATGAAAAACTCACAAGTTATTGTACATAAACAACAATGTATTCTATATTTTTATTGTTGTTTTTATTTTTTTTTTTATGTATTTGAAACAGGGTCTCACTACACAGCTCGGACTCATAGTGATCCTGTTGTTTTCAGCTTCCTCAGCACTGGGATTACTGGCATGCACCACCATGCCCAGATTCTCTAGTCAGCAAAGTGAGCCTGGGCGTGGGGCTGGCACTGCATGTGGTGCCAGGGATTGAACCCTGGTCCCTGTGTTTGCCTAGGCAGATAGTCTGCTGAGCTATCTTGCCAGCCCTTTATATTCTGTATTTGTAAAAACCAATCTTAAGCATCATTTTGTTTAGGTGTGTTTATGTATTATATTATGTAAACAGAATAAAATATCTCCTGAGGATTGGCGCTGGACTTTTAGGTATAACTAAAAGGAATGGGTAGAGTGAAAGTTATCACAGTTAAACGTTATGTGAGTTCCCTTTTATCTGGTGACTTTTACTGGGGTATGATGACTGGAAAGAAGGCCAGCACTGAAAGGATGGAAAAAGATATATGCCAATGTCCAGCAGTAGGTTTATTTTTCTTTGCTCTAGTTATGATTACTCAGGGCTCCTCCATAAGGTTGAAAAGTGAAGATGACAGTCTGGCCAGAGGGAGACAACAGAGTATGATGGGGCCTTTAGTGTTGCTGGACCATCTGGGAAAATGAGCCTGAACTCTGAGGCCACCTCTGCAGCATGTAGTCCTGATTCTGGTGCCCACCTTTGAGGTTAAGGCATAGCTTGTGGGGCCTGTTAAGGCAGTCTTTCTTATGGTAGCCTGGCTTTTGGCAGTGGTAGCAGGTGAGGTTGGTACTCACAGAATTCATCTTGGATCTCTCAAAATTAAGACTTAGTGTCTGTATTTTTTTAAAGCCATAAGGCAACTGCTTTTTGTTCTTTGCTTTCTCTCCTTGACTTCCTCCTAGTTTTGATCATTGAATACTAAGGAGGCAGTTTTTATTAAAGTATCGAGTGAGATATCTGGAGCATGACTTTTCTTAATATCTGGGACTGACTGGCTAATAAATAGATCTTGTAAGTATAATCTGTTTTATTGAGTCAGGAGCTATAGACATGTTTTTATAGAGAATAGACATGAACATGAGTAGTCTCATGAAATATAATTATACTTTGAGCATAAATAAGAATTCTTAATATAAAAAAGTTTGAACATTAGGCATTCTATTCATTTTCCTTTCTTACATTATGATTATAGTTGTAAAGTGGCATCATAGTTAATACTTCCCTCTGCATTCCATTTTGACTCTAGGGATAGCTAGGCCATGCACATTTGCAGGAAAATATCAAACTCTTAACACATAAGAGTTAAGCATCTTCCAGCGCTTTAGAATGTATTCAAGAGGAGTATAAACCTTCAACATTGAGCCCCCATGTCTTCACCCAATTATGTCAGTGAAATACCTTCAAATGATACAAGGAAATGAAACTTCCAACCTGCTAGACATCCAAAATGCCAAGTTTGTGTCCTCTAAAATTAAGGAATGAATTCCAGGAACAACAAGGTTAAGAGTAGGAAGGGAAAAAAAAA
>NW_004524913.1:686793-695364 GCF_000260255.1 Octodon degus
AAATATTGTAGGTGCATGAATTCAGCAAAATATTCCAATATACTCCAGTAATCCACAATAGTAGTGGGTTATCCACAGGACTGGCAATGTCCAAATCTGTTGACTTGAGCCTTCCACAGCTCTGCATGTTAACATGGCTTCACTTTTCATACCTTGTTTCTACAGTTTTCTACTGGATGGATAAGATCAAGATAAAGCAAACCTATATATCAAGAAATGTAGCTTTTGTATCTGACAAGGTCAGTCAAGTCCCTCAGGACTTATCGCGAAACCTTGTACCACAGTGTGTAGATCCTTTGTCAGTGTCAGCCATGTGGATGACTCACAGCCATTGCTTGACCAATTTGCTCTCTGTGAAAGCCTGAGAGAATGTTCTCTCTCCATGTGACTCTCTTTACACACACTCTATGTCATCGATCACATTGCTCTGTGGCCCTATAATCAAGAGTAGGAATAATTTATTGAGAAAAATAAAGCTTCTATCTAAGAGAGTCAGAAAGGGTTTCAGAATGTGGGTTACCTCAAGAATAAAACTTTTAAAGAATTCATTAGCCCTTATATGAATTAGAGATTTTATTAAGAAACTATATTTTAAATCAATATGTATTAACAGATTTAAAGTGGAAAATGAATGTAAAGACTAGTATCTTAATGTAATAATTATAGTGATGTGCTTTTGTCACCCTATTCTGAATTTAGTAAAAATAAAGATAATACTGAGCCTTTATTCGGTGTTTGAGTCTTTTGGTCTCCTACCTGCTAATCTATTCTATCATCTGTTCTGCACCTGAGCCTACTGGCCTTTGTACATTGGGAAATCATTCTACCTGAGATGTTAACCTTTGAAGAGTGACAAATGATTTTGAAGAGTACAAAATGATCATAATCATCAAAGGGACAGTTTTACTCCTACACTTCTGTACTTTTTGAACCCTTTTGCCATTAAATAAGAACAAGTTGATGCTCTTATTTGTCATTAAATAAGAACAGCTTCCTAGTTCCCTTATTTGTATGGTCAAATTTTCATTTCCTTCTCAAGTCTGATTTATCTATCATTGGATTGATTTTCAACGAACGGCCCATGTTTTTTTTTAATATAGTAGGAAATATATATAAAGAATTTGTCACTGGTCCCTGGAATAGAGCATTTAAATCCTTTCCTGAGTGGTAGGGGTGCTAGGAGAAGGGAGTGTCTTCTGTCCTGGTCTCCAGTTCCTGACCCAAGAGGACGTAAAACCCTTTGGATCTAGAGTGATGCATCAGATATATGATGAAATGACTGGGGGTTGGGATCACCTGTGTAGCTTCAAGAAGGGGTCTGGTTGTCAGAAAGATCAAGATATGGTTAGAAGGTTGGTATTTTCAATCGCATTACTTGACCCCCCAGAGTTCTAACATCTTTTTTAAGAAACCATTTCTGGGAATGGAACATATCCTCCCACACTTAGTGCCCTACCACTGAGCCAGTGTGCCCTCCTTCGCCCACACAGCCCATTAATAATTTTAGTCTATTTGAGTTACTGCTAACAAAAAATAAGAGACTGAGTAATTCGTTTTGGTTTTTTTTTTTTTTGAAGAGGGTACAAATTATAATTAAAACAAAATATTACAAGTGATACAGATTTTCCCTCAAGAATTTCACAGCATTTGTTGTAATACATAGTGTCTTCCAACCAGTTATTC
This sequence comes from Octodon degus, assembly GCF_000260255.1. NCBI lineage: Eukaryota > Metazoa > Chordata > Mammalia > Rodentia > Octodontidae > Octodon > Octodon degus. Next base: position 688,477 of record NW_004524913.1, read on the forward strand.
ATATTACCACATATAGGGCCTGGGAAGTAGCTCAGTGGCATAAGCACCTGCCTTGCAAGTGCAAGGTCCCAAGTTTGATTCTCCAGTAACCACAAAAAAAGGAAAAAAATTAGATACATATTATCAGGTATATGTATACACAATTGGGAGAAGAAAGAAAAAAATGTATAAGAAATTAAGACAAACAGGATGAGTTCAGTGGATTTTAAACTTTCAACATACAATTTCTATTACTCCTGAGATAGTGCCTACCTTCTCTGGCAAAAAAAAAGTTCTTCCAAAAAATCATGAATAAAACATTAAGGCAATAGCCAAGTGTGGAGGTGCACACCAGCAATCCCAGTATTTAGGAGATTGAGGCAGGAAGATCACTGCAGCCCTGAGTATAGTGAGTCCAAGGCCAAACAACTACATAGTGAGATACTCTCTAAAAAGAAACACTAAGGCAAATATGAATTAACTAAGGATTTCTCCTTTTTTTCAGAAATCACTAGAATGTATTCACTGCAATTCGAAAATGTGCTTTGTAACAATATAAAATTTAAGTTTATATTGCATTAAGGCTTTTAATGAAAATGATTTGAGTGTAATTCCACGTATAGAAATACAAGTATGTTACAGTTCATGTCAGTTGGTCTTGCATAATTTTGATGGATTTTATTTTCATATTAAAGATTTTGATTTATTATGTTAAATAAAGGAAATTAAAAAAAAACAGGATGAGTTCAATCCCTGGTTCCACAAAAAAACAAAAACAGACAAAAAGGAGAAACAATTGGGAAATGGAGATGAAACAAAGCATTTTGCTGCTTTCCATAGACCAGCAGAAATTCACAGAACAGTTATCCAAACCATCCTGCTTACATACATAGATAAGTCTCCACTTCCTCTCCTGTCCCTCTCAACTCAGTAATTCCTTCCTTTTTAAGTTCATTCTCTTTTACCAGTGTCTGTTGTACCCTTCAGATTCCATTATTCTCTTTCAGGTTCTCACACTTAAGGAGACAATATGTTGTTTGCACATTGTGGGTCTGATATATTTCACTTAGAGTATGGTCTCTAGTTGCATCCATTTACCAATAAAACCCTCAAATTTATATCCTGTTTTATAGCTTAATAATACGCCATCCTGCAAAAATATCTCATCTTTACCATTTCTCAGTTGATGGGCATTTGGACTGTTTCTAAGATTTAGAAAAAATCGTATGCTGCTATAAACATGGGTGCACATGTATCACTGTGGTATGAGATTTTCACTTTTTCTGGAAAAATACCCAGGAGTAGAATGGCTGACTTGAATGGGACCTGCAATTCTAGCTTTTGAAGGAATCTCTGCACTGGTTTCCATAATGATTATAGCAGTTTGCACTCCCACCAACAGTGGTGAAGGGTTCCTTTTCTTCCACAGCCTCTCCAGCATTAATTATTGGCTGCCTTCTTGATGTTAGCCATTCTTTGTGGGGTGAGATGGAATCTCAATGTTGTTTTAATTTGCATTTCTTGAATAACCAATGATGCTGAACACTTTTTCATATATTTTCTTGCCATTTGTATTCCTCTGAGAAGTATATATTCATCTCAGATGCCCATTTTTGAATTGGATCATTGAATTTGTGGGTCCTGTTTTGTTTTTTAATTTTTTGTGTGTTCTAGATAGAAGGCCACTGTCTGAGGGACGTTGGCTATAAATTTTTCCCAGTTTGTTGGTTTTCTTCTTACTTTGTTGAAGATTTGCTTAGAAGTGCAGAAACTTCAAAAAGATGAGAAACTCGTGTGCAGTTTGGGTTTTCATGAACTCTCTACCTAGCCCTAGGTCTTTAAGATTTATACCAACATTTTTCTTCAGAGGATCTAGTATTTTTGCTTTAATATTTAAATCTTTGGTCCATTTTGACTGTAGTTTTGTACATGGTGATAGACATGGATCTAGTTTTAGCATTTGACTTTTTTTTTTTTTTTTTTTTTTTTTTTTTTTTTTTTTTTTTTTTTTTGTGGAACCAGGGATTGAACTCAGGCCCTTGCGCTTGCCAGGCAAGTGCTTATTCCACTGAGCCATCTCCCCAGCCCCAGATTTTGGGGGGTTTTGTTTGATTCTTTTTTTGAACCTGGGATTGAACTCAGGCCCTTGTGCTTGCCAGGGAAGCGCTTATTCCACTGAGTCATCTCCCCGGCCCACATTTGGCATATTGAAAGCCAGTTTTTCCATCTCCTTTTATTAAAGAGGCTATCTTTCCCAGTGAGCCTGTTTGGCTCTTTTGTCAAAGATAAGGTGCCAGAGTGTGTTTTTAGTTTTGCCTGCATCTTCTAGTCTTTTCTACTGATACCCAGAATATCAAAAGCAATCCTGGGAAACAAAGGAAAGGCAGGAGATAACACAATCCCTGACCTGAAATTATACTATAAGGATACTGTGATAAAAGCATTTTGGTGTTGAGTCTGAGTAATTTGTAAATAGCAGTTTATTTTGTAGCATGTTTGGAGGCTGGAAAATCCAAGACCAAGGTGCCAGCATTCACTATTAGGTGAAGAGTTTTTTGTTATAAATCCAAATATATATATTTGAATATGTAACAAAAAGTATATATAATATATAATGATTTTCACATATTAGAAAAGCAGAAGGAGGAGATCTCCTTGTTTCAAGTGTTATTTATAAGTGCCTAAACTCCCATCCCTAAAGTAGAAGACCTCATACCTTACCTATTAACAGCTTCACCTCAGTGCTATCACGTTAGCAGTCTACTTTCATTGTACGACTTTGGAAGACACACTCAGACTCTGGCATTGTACTGCACTCTCAAGTTCATGTACTGATATGTAAAATACTTTGATTCCACCCCAATAGTGCCAGATGATGTTTTTAGCAATTTGAAAGTTCAGATTCTCATCTACATTTAAAATTTAATCACTGCCCAAAGGGCCCTTCTCTTAATAGAATAACATTTGTGATTTAAGCTTCGGTATCAAGATTTTAGGGGATGGGCAGGTGAGACAGCTCAGCGGGCTAAGCACCTGCTTTGGCAAACGCAGGGACCAGGGTTTGATCCTTGGTCCCTCATGATACTCTGGCCCTATCCCCAGGGCACACTGAGCTGGCAACAGAGTCCGGGCCTGGTGGCACACACCTGTAATCCCAGTGCTGGGGGGATGCTGAACCAGGAGGATCACTATGAGTCCCAACTGTGTAGTAAGATTGTGTATCAAATATATAAAATGAAAAAAAGGAAAAAGATTTGAGGGAATAGAGGAAGGCCATGTAAGTAGTTACTAATTTAAACTTGTATGTATTATAACCCTCCCCCTCACACACACTACAAGGTTCAGATAGCCTGTGGGTTTGCAAACATGATGCTAGGAGGGTGGCATGAGTTGGAGAGGGCTAGAGGCACAGTGCCCTTTCCCACCTACTCGTTCCTGACTTTTACACTTCTAATCAGCCAATAACAATTTTTTGAATGGTTCTATCAAATTCTTGAACATAAGGAGATATTACTGGGGACTTTTGATTCATTGCTAGTTAATCAGAAGCAAAATGGTCCAGGATTTGATATTAACATCTGAAGTAGAGGCAATCTTGTGGTATAAGTCCTTAACAACTTGTATAATGCGACATCAGCTCCAGGGAGGTGGTTCGTTTGTGAACATCAAACTGGTGTAATAAAAACCCTACACATTTGGTATAAAAGTTGCACAGGAAAACAAGACAGAAATGTGCAAATGACTAGGGTGGCAGTGGTGGTGGGGGGATGATTTCTTATTTTGTTTCTCAGTTTCATTTTAAATCTCACTCTGAAACAAGGGAAAGGGTGGACATTGGTTCCTCTTAGAGGCACAGTAACCTGGCTTTAGTCTTTATGGTTTACTTTTCTTTTTAAATAATTTATTTAGATTATTAAATTGATACATTTATGATGCATAATTATATTCATCTTAAGGAACTGATATGCATACATGTTGCATCTTAAAAAAATGTTTGTATTTGGTACAGGGTCTCACTATGTGGCTCAGACTTGTAGTGATCCTCCTATTTTCAGTCCCCCCTCCCAGCACTGGGATTACAGGTGTGAGCCACCATGCCTCATCTTGATAGCTGGCTCATTGTGCCCAAGGATGGGGCCCGAGTGGCATGTGGTGGGAGGATGGAACCCTGGTCCCTGCACTTGCCTAAGCAGGGGCTTAGTCTGCTGAACTATCTCAAGAGCCTACATTTTGCATCTTAAACATTTTTGTATCTCCTTCCCCTCCTTGCCTGTCATTCCCCCATCCCCAGAAACCTTCTCCATCTCCACAAAGTCTACCTCTCTTTCCTATAATCCCTTTTTTATTTTTAGACTTCATTAGTACATAATGATTGAATTCATAGTGGGGGCTGTTTAATAACACATCTTAATTCTTTTGTTGCTGTTTTTGCACCCTTCCCTGAACCCTTCTTTCCCTTCACAAAAACTATTTGGAGTACTACTCTGTCATAAAGAAGGATAAATGTGGTATTTTTAGGTAAGTACATAGACTATGAGACCATAATCTAAAGTGAAATAAATTAGGTACACGGATTAAATATCACATTGTTTCACTTGTGTGAGAAACTAAACTAAGGAGCAAAATAAGGGACTGACATTAAGATGTATGAAGAACCTATCTTTAAAACAACTTATCTTTTATGTTCAATTAATTAATTATTTTTTAAATGTATTTAGTACAGGGTCTACAGGGTCTCACTGCACAGATAGGACTCATAGAGATCCTCCTGTTTTCGCCCTCCCAAGCTCTGGGATTATAGGCCAGCACCACCACACTGTCTCATTCACCATATCATCATGCTCTGGGGGTAGGGCCAGCACAGAGTGCTGGGGATTGAACTTTGGTCCCTGCATCTGCCTAAGCAGGAGCTTTAATTTGCTGCGCTATCTGGCTGGCCCTATATTTAACTAATTAAAAAAGTTCTGTTGGACAGTTAAAATGGTGCACCTGAACTGGAAATATTTGGCAATTCTTCAGAATATTAAGCAGCATATGACTGAGAAATTCCATCCCTAAATATATACCCCAAAGCATTATAGACCTAACATACAAGCACATGTTTATTCATAGCAGCACTAGTCCTATGCACAATAGTCAATGTCCATCAATTGATGAATGATAAAATGAATTATATATTCAATGAAATATTACACTGCCATCTAAAGAATAAAGTATGGATTTATGCCTCTCCAGCACTGAGATTACAGGCATGCCACCACACCCAGTCTCGGTAGCCAGCTCAGTAATAATATGGATGAGTCTCAAAAACAATATGCTTGGCGAACGATGCTAGGTACAAAAGACCACATGTCATATGGTACTTTAGTTATTTTTCTAGTTACTGAGTCAAAATACTCAATATTCAAAGGAAGAAAAATTAATTTAGGTCATAGTTTGTAGAGGTTTCCATCCATAATCAGCTGGCTTCAAGTTAGAATGGCACAGCAGAGGGGAACCATAGAGCAGAAGACAAGCAGTAGCCACAATAGGCAACAAGGAATAAGTAGTGACACTGTCTCTTATATCTTATCTATGGCACCTACCCATAGGGCAGGTACTGCTCTCCCCTTAATCCTGGTATCACATCCTCCATCATGCTCTAGATCCAGCCACCTCTGGAAATCCCACCTATGATTGCATGAGGCTTTGGGAAGACATCTAGACACAGCCATAATACATGGTTCCATTTGTATGCAATGTCCGTAATAGAAAACTCCATAGATAAATGATTGTGATCCCTGGCAGGAAGGAATGGACTGGGTACAGGGCTTCTCTTTAGGGTCATGAAAATATTGTGGAATTAATGTTTTGCTGATGGATGCACACATTTTCGAATATATGAAAAAACCACTAAATTATATACTTAAAGTGGATGAATTTTACAGAAAGTGAATTATATATTTAAAAATGGTAATGTGAGCTTAGGTAGATGCAGGGGCAGGGGGTTTGATCCTGCTGTGCTGGCCCTGCACCCAGGGCATACTGAGGAGGTGATTGAGATTGGGCGTGGTGGTGTGCACCTGTAATCCCAGCGCTTGGGAGGCTGTAAACAGGTGGATCACTACAAGTGTGATCTGTGTAGTGATACCCTGTAAACCCTGTAGACCCTGTACTAAATACATAAAAAGCAATAAAATAAAATAAAAGATAAAATAAAAATGGTAATGTGAATAGTTGCCACATACTCTGTGTTTCCAGATATATATATATATATATATATATATATATATATATATATATATATATGATTTTACCACTTGTCTTAGTGTCTTACTATTGCTATGGAGCATTTTCTGGTTTGGGAGACAATGTAAGGTCACGCTTTTAGTTGTCATGTCTCTAGTCTTCTCTCTGAAACAACTTACCTTGACTTGGAAGAGGCCACTTGTTTGGATGAATGTCTCTCAGTTTGGACTTTTCAGATTGTTTCTCCTGCTTAAATGTGGGTTGCATACATTTGGCAGAATAACATGGAAGTGATGTATCCTTAATAAATTATATTAGGATTCACATTTTGTTGATATGTTCCTCTACTTAAGTACTTAGGTAGATGCAAACTTGCTTATGTAGCAGTCTAGTCATGGCTATTCATACTTTCCCTCTTTGTCATTTTCCCTTTTATCATAGTACTTTTTTTTTTAAGAACTAGAGATTGAACTCAGGCCCTTGCCCTTCCCAGTGAAGCGCTAATTCCACTGAGCCATCTCCCTGACACTTTTATCACAGTTCCATACTTTTCCATTTTCCCTCTTTCCTCATAGTCAACTATATTTTAATATGCATCATTTTGTTTCTATGTGTCCTTGAAAAATGTACCTTGTGTCGATGCACAGATTTGTTTAATCTATGTAAGTGCCATTATTTTTC
>NW_004524913.1:696356-703357 GCF_000260255.1 Octodon degus
TATCTATATCTATATCTATATCTGTATCTGTATCTGTATCTGTATCTGTATCTATATCTATATCTATATCTATATCTATCTATCTCTCTATCTATCTATATTAGAGCCAATATATATTATGCTATGTCCCCAGTCCTTTTTTACTTGGAGACAGCATTATTAATTTGCCTACATGGCCTTAAACTTAGGATTAGTGTGCCTCAACTTCCCAAAGTGCTGAAATGTTATGCAGACACCACTATGCCTCCCTATAGCTTTTGAATATTATGTAGTGATTTTTCTTAGCATATGTTTTCATTACATGTCTATATTTCTTGTTGGGAGCTGGTATATGTACATAGCACACTTTGTCTTTTTAGGCCCATCCTCCTCCATCTCTTGGTACTCTTTCCTTTTGCAAGAAATCTACGTCCCATTACCTATGATCTATTATTTTGTTGAGCACTGCTTTTAAGGACCATTCATGTTGCTTCTAATTCTTCATCTTATTCCAGTTGAGTGTAGCAACCACATTTCACCTATGCTATTTTCAGTGACAAGGATTTTAATAGGACACACAAAAATGCCATTTGGACACAGGGGACACAACTGCATCAAGCCACTCCCTGGGCCCTGCTCCAAGTATGAAGCAACCAGTGTGCTTGACTTTCAGCACTGCTCCCGAGATGAACTAGGCCAGTTAAAATCCTTGGTTGGTGCTCTGAAGATGCAAGGGATCCTACAATGTCCCTGTCATGGATATTGCCATCTTTCATGAGGAACCCTGGTTGACACTGGATGTTATAGATGAGCCAATTCAATTACTGCATTCTGTTTTGATTTACTTCTCTGGAAAACTCTGTTCTAGATCTATATCCATAGTAGGAGTTGAGGGGATTCCCTAGCTAGAGAGTCTTTACTTATGCTCTGATGTGTCACTTTGAAGGCAAATATTTAGTTAAGTGATTCTAACTGTCCCACAATGTCCCAGTTCCTTGTTAGGAAGAGGTTTATTAGCAAAATTGAGGGCAATTCTCAAATTCTGGCAATGACCAAAAGAACAAGACCCAAGCCTTATTCCCAGTTCCTGTGAAACCACTCTGGTCCTTTCTCAATGGATGCAGTGACAAGCTTATACAATCCTACATAGGAAATGGTCACTGGAATTTTCACAGTATGAAAGCTATTCCTGAGAGACTCTAGAAGATCTGAGGCTCCTCTTCATAAAGTAAGACTCCAGTATTGCTCCAGGTGCAGATAGAGTCACTAATGACCCTAACCACCACAGAGTAAATGAGAACCTGTATTGAGGTTCATTTTTAACTAGCTCCATCATGTGGGTAATCTTACTGAGGCTTCAGCTTTCAGGCTCTCAGTGTTTTATCCAACCTTCCCATTGGTCCTACCTTGTCCTCCATAAGAAGTGTGGCAATCTGACCTCTTCTTCATATTTCAATTCCACATCTACAGTATACTAATAGTTACTTTATTTCTCCAATTAAACAGGCTGCTCAATGGCCATATTTCATTTATCATTCATTGTCTTCTAACAGTTTTTTCTTAACCCAGAAAGTGAGCTTCAACACCCTAAAGTAGTTGGAGAACACATAATCCCTAGTAAGTAGGGTCTATAGTTCCTTCCAACCAGAAGAACCTAGAAAGACAGAGACTTCAATCCCTTAGTACCCATAAAAAATATGGGGATATGTGTCTCTCAAGTAAAATGTGACAAAAAAGTTAAGGTATGGTTAAAATTGGCTGGGAAAGGAGGCATAACAAGATCTGGGAACACATGAATGGGACTGTCTCCAAAGCTCTGCATGTGGACTTCTCACAAGAACTCAAGCAAGTTTACATTTCTCTGGTTGCTAATGATGAGGAACACCCTTTTGTTTCTGAGTTTTGGTGGTTTCTGTAATTTTCCTGTTCATGTCTCTTTTTTCTTATTTGCAATTTTTTTGAAGTATCTGAAGGAATTCATGTATAATAAGTGAACAACTCACTGAATAGATTTGTCTTACTACCACTCAGGTCAAGAGATAGATACAATATTGCCAGTATCTCAAATTTAGTTCCTATGCATCCTCTTAGTTACTAGTCTTCCTCCCTCCCAAAAAGTAACTCTCATCTTGAATTCTAAAATTATATCTTAGCTTTGCTTGTTACTGAAGTCTACAAGTACAGTTGCACCACCTTTTGTGTTTGATTTATTTTGTTCAAAACCATTTGTGAGATTTATTCATGTGGTGTATATGTGTTTAATCATGTTAGTATTTCTTCTCCTCCTTCTCCCTTTTCTGGGAAATGGAACAGAGAGCTTTACACATCTCAGTGGCTTATTACTGAACAACATTCTTAGCTTCATTTCATTTACTTTTTTAAAAAAAGTATTTTTATTTTTTTGATACAAGGTCTCACTGCACAATTTGGACTCACAGAGATCTATTTTTCTCAGCATCCCTGGAGCTGGGATTATAGTCATGCACCACCATGCCCGGTTCCTGGGTTGGCATGGCATGGCGTACCAGGCATCAAATTCTGGACCTTGTCCTTGCTAGGCAGGCACATATGCTGCTGAGCTATCTCCCCAGTCCCCTCAGCTTACAAAATGTATACTCATTTTGTTGAATGTATACCTAGAAATAGAACTGTTAGACCATAAAGTATGGACAAGTTAGCTTTTGTAGATAATGCCAACCACTTTTACATGGTGACTATTACACTTTACTCTCTCACCAACCATGTACAGGAGTTTCTTTTGCTCCATATACTCACCACCACTTCGTAGTGATCTGCCTGTTGACAGCTTCCCAAGAGCTGGGATTGCAGGCGTGCGCCACCATGCCCAGTCTCAATTACCATCTCAGCTCACCCTGGGGTCCCTGCATCGCTTCTAGGCGCTTTAATCCACTGAGCTATTTGGCCAACCCTGCAGTGCAACTTTTATAATAAGTCAAATACTTTTAGATGTTATATTGGCTTCTGGTATATGTATTCTCTACTTTGTTTGTCTATTTGAATATTTTATGACAATACTATCCTATATTTATTATGTAAGTTTTGACATCCATTATAATCACTTATTTATTTTATTTTATTTTCTTCATTTTAATGAGAAAAAAGATAAAATAGCAATGAAATAGTTTCAAAACAGGTTAGTAGGATGGTTACAATAATTAATACATTGCATATTGTCTTCGCAGTAGTTACTCAGAGGGCAAGATGCAGACATGATATCTTGTCTAAACAATATTAGTACAAACTTTTATTCTCAGTGAACTAAGAGAAAGTAGTTGTATATCTATCCTAACTCTCTTGTGTATACACACACATGTAAATATATTTTTCTCTTTTTTTCACAACCATAGTCCTTTATTTATACTTTTGTGAAGTTAGTAACGCATGATAGCAGGTTGCCTAACAATTGATAGCTAACCTTAACCAGACAGGATGTTCATCTCAGGAGTGAGGTAGCTTGTTTGCTTTAGGCACTGGGCCAAGTCCCACCTACACATATTTGATCGTCAATGGCTTATTTTTGATAATGCTTGGGATTTTTTTTGTGGTTTTAGAATTCACTTCTAATTTTTGGAGTTAGCAACAACAAAAAAGAAAGAAAGAAAAAGAAAGAAGAAAGAAAGAAAGAAAGAAAGAAAGAAAGAAAGAAAGAAAGAAAGAAAGAAAGAAGCCAAGCATGGTGGCACATGCCTATAATGTCAGTCCCCTTGAGGCTGAGGTAAGAATACTGCCCCAAGCTTGGGGCCTGCCTAGGTATATAGTGAGTTCAAGCCCAGCCTGATTTACACAGACAGACCTTGCTTCCCAAAAATTTTTTAAAAAATGCATTATCTTTCTTTTTTAAGATTTATTTTATAAAGTACAAAATAGTACTAAAAGAGAAAAATTACAAGTGATACAGAATTTCACCTAACAAAATTTCACAGTGTTTGTTATACTGCATAGTGTTGTCTTCCAACCAGTTATTCATATTACCAGATATATGCATGCAAAATGGGAAGAACAAAGAAAAAAATCAAGGAGATGTATAAGAAATTAAGAGGAGAAAAGGAAGGGGCCGGGGAGATGGCTTAGTGGAATAAGTGCTTCCCTGGCAAGCGCAAGGGCATGAGTTCAAACCCCAGTTCCAAAAAAAAAAAAAAAAAAAAGGAGGAGAAAAGGAGAAAAACAATTGAAAAATGGAGACAAAACAAATTAAGTACTACCTGCTTCTTTAAATAGAACAGCAGAAATTCATGGTACAGTTGTTCAAATCCATTGGTAAATTGATGAAAATGTTGGCATTTTAATTAGATTTATGGTTAATCAATTCTGGGAAAATTTATATTTGAACTTCATTGAATCTTCTGTATGTTACTATTGGATTCTTGTCAATTGTTTAGATTTTTTTTCTTTTTTTCTTTTTTTTTTGTATTTTGTGTAGGGTCTCACTATGCAGCTTGAACTCATAGTGATCCTCCTCTTTTCAGCCTCACTAGTGCTGGGATTACACGTGTGCACCACTATGCCCAGCTCAGCACACTCAGGGGCTGGGCCAGTGGGGCTTGTGGTGCCAGGCATCTAACCTTGGTCCCTGTGCTTGCCTAAGCAGGCACTTAGTCCACTGAGCTATCTCACCAGCCCTTGCTTAGATCTGTAATTTCTCACTAAGTTTTATAGTTTTCTGCCTGGAGCTCTTGCTTGTCACACATTAGATTCATTTCCAGGTAACTGATATTTTGTAATTCTACTATAAATGACATTTTCTTAAAATTGCACTTTACAATGGATTTTTTGGTGTATGAAAATTCAGGGTTTTAAAAAAATTTACATCCAATAGCGTTGCAAAACACACTTACAATTCAAAGATTAAGCTATTTATTTATTTTTTTTTGAAGGAAATAAATGTTTATTTAGCTCTCAGTTTGTGGAGGTTTCAATTCATACTCCGCTGGCTCCAAGGTAAATGACAGTAGTTCATGGAGATTAAGCTTTTTAAATGAACACTAATATATTCATAAAAAGTGATTTTTCCTTTCTAATCTTCCTATTTTTGTTTCAATTTACTAATTGTGCCAACTAGTTCATATAGTTCAGTGTTAAATACAAGATTGAAATGAGGATATCTTTGTCATATTCTCAAGTCTTCAGGTGAAAGTTTCCAACATTTCACCAGTAATTACAAAGTTTACTTTGGGTTCTTTTTAAAACAGAACTTTTAATGCAGTTTCCATATCTCCTGAGGTTTAAAGATTTTTATCATGACTGACAGTTAATTTTTATGTAAAACTTGCTTCACATTTATTGAGATGACCATCTTGTTTTTGTCTCTTTGTTTAGTTCATGTGGTGAATTACGCTAGATTGTTTAAAATATCAACTTTATTGTGATATAATTTTGCATGATAAATGCATATATAATTTGAAAAGTTTTGATAAACAGCCATCATAACCAAGACAAAAAGTATTCTAATATCCTGGAAATATTCTGTGTGCCTCTTTTAGGTTAATTCCTATCTTTCCCCCTCATCTGTTATCTATTACTATTGATTGGATTGTCTATTCTAGAGTTTTATATAAATGAATTTATACAATTTGCAGCCTTTTGAGTCAGGCCTCTTTCATTTGGCATAATGTCTTAAGGTCTTGTTGCCTGTGTCAGTTTGTTCTTATTTTAAGTAGTACTTTATGGGTTTGTCACAATTTGCTGATGCATTCCTCTTTTGATAGATATTCCGAGTGCTTTTAATTTTTAACTATTAAGAAGAAAACTTTCATGAACACTCAAACTTTGTATGGATGCATATTTCCTTTTCTCTTGGGAAAATACCTATGAATCTTAAGGAATATATTTTTAATTTTATAAGAAACTACTGAGCTCTTTTCCGAAGTGATTAGATCACTTTATATTCTTACCCACACTTCACAAGTAATTCATTTGCATTGCATTCTTGCTGACCCTTACCACTGGCTGTTCTTTTTAATTTTCACTGTGCTAATGAGTGCAATATCTCACAGTGATTCTAAGTTATACTTCTCTAATGACTAAAGGTATTGACTTTCTTTTATGTGATTAATTTACATTCATGTATCTTTTTTGATTAAATATCTTTTACCCATTTCTAATTGGATTGCCTTCCCATTGTTGGGCCTAAAGCTTTTTTCACATATTCTGGATACAAGTTCTTTATTAGGTAAGTGTCTTGCAAGTAGTCAATGAATCTATGCTAGGTAGTATGTATGCATCTCTTTTCTTTTTGTTAACAGTGATGTTTAAAGAACAGAAATTTAAAATTTTGGCATTAAATTCCTTACTTTCTTTTTTTCCTTACTTTCTTTAGATTTGTTTTTGGGAATTAGATATTTTTAAGTTTTTTTTTGCTCCTAATGCCTTCAAGGCATGACTGGCTGGCTTGTGTTGTGGGGATCAAACCACACAAACCTGAGCCTGACTGCTTTGTTGAAGCAGCCACTTAAAGAACTGGGCAGGCCCCCCTTAAGTTTTGTTTTTGATAAAAGTTATTATGTATATTCATAGATTATGATGTAATGTTCCGATTTTATGTTTATAAAGTCAAATATTAAATCAGCTAATTACCAAATCTTTCATTTCACATTCTTATCTCTTTTTTGTTGTGAAAACATGTAAAATCTACTTTGTATGATTTTGAGTGTTTTTGTTTTTCCTGGTGCCTTCCGGGTGCCTTAAGAGCAGGTCACATGCAGCTTCTGGATGTGGGAATTGAACTGCCCTATTATGCACCTGACTGAATTTGCCTAGGTGGCGCTTTTTTTTTTCTTTTCAAAGTTTTATTGATAAACATATAGCAATGAGACAGTTTCAAATCAAATCGAGAGTACAGTTTCAACAAATAATACACCGCATATATTCTTCTTAGTGGTTAATTGCTGTACAAGATGCAGACTTATGATCCTACTTACAAACACCATTAGAACAAATCATTCTATTCATTAAGAGAATGCAACTATATATCTATCCTAACCACTTTGAATACACAGATACAA
>NW_004524913.1:705066-712928 GCF_000260255.1 Octodon degus
AAGGGTTCCTTTTTCCCCACAGCCTCTCCAACATTTGTTGTTGGGTGATTTCTTTATGATAGCCATTCTTTCTGGGGTGAGATGATATTAGGTGGCGCTTTAAGCAACTGAGCTAACCGGCAAAGCCCTTACTTTGTATAATTTTGAAATACACATATAATTTTTTATTAAAGTCGCTGTTCTAGAGAATAATCACTAAAGATTATTTTTACTAACAAATTGTATTCTTTCCTCAAATCCTTCCTTTCTCCATCATTCTACTCTCTACATCTTTGAGTTCAATTGTTTAGATTACTCTTATGAGTAATATCAAGCTGTACTTGTTTTCTTGTGTCATGTTTATGTCACTAAACATATTTGTCCTCCAGGATATGTTATTTTTGAAAATTGACAGGACTTCGCCCTTTTAAAGACTGAATAGTATTTCATTGTCTATATATGCTGTATATTCTTTGTGCATCTACTTTTCAAATTTGTCATGCTATTATCTTGTATTGAAGAAGTATTTTCTTGTCTTTACTTATACTTATGTTGCATGTCTCAGTAGCTCACTCTAATTTCTGAGAAGTATTCTATGAGTTTGTCACAATTCATTTATGTATTATTCTTTTTGCAGATATTTTATAATTTTAAACTTTTGTGTTAAGATTTATGACCCACCTTTAGTTAATTTTGTGTAAGTTGTGAAGCAAAGGTTGAGGTTCTTTTTATTTCCATGAAGATTTTTCATAGTTTTGAAATCATCTCCTGAAAAGACTATCCTATCCCAACTTAATTACCTTGCCCCCTTTAAAAAATTTTAATTAGGCCAGGGAGATGGCTCAGTGGAATAAACGCTTCCCTGGCAAGTGCAAGGGCCCGAGTTCAATCCCCAGTTCCACCAAAAAGAAAAAGAAAAAGAACAAAAAATAAAAAAATTAATTAACTGTAAGTGCGTGGGTCTGTTTCTATGCTATTATATCTGTTAGATAAGTAATTCTGCCTTCTAAGCAATACCACACAGTTTTGTTCTTGAAGCTTTATCATAAGAGTTGAATTTGGTGATGTAAGCCCATCACCTTTATTCTTGTTTTTGAAAAGTGTTTTGGGGACCAGGGAGATTGCTCAGAAGAATAAGCGCTTGCTTGGCAAGTGCAGGGTCCTGAGTTCAATCCCAGGTTCCACAAAAAAAGTTTTTTTATTATTTTGTATTTTGATTTACGACTTAATAAACACACAACATTTGGATTTTATCCTGTAGGTTTTTAAACCATTGATATATGAAATTAATAAAAGTCTACTTCATAGAAAACCATCTGCAAAACTAAAATGGTAATAAGGATGTATAAAATGCATGTTTATTTGATCAACTTCTGACATTTTAGGAATTATTTTAATTCCCACAAGTACTTAAGGTAACTATTAAATATTTGACTTGATTTTCTTAACTCTGATGCAAGATCAGTCTTGCCAAGCACTTCAAAAGAATAGATGTTGAAATATGTGTGCAAAATGTCCATAAAAAAACTATTAAGTGTTTGCAAAAACAGGACAAAATACTAATTTCCTTGTTGTTACTTTTCTAAATCCACTGTCTGCACTCTCTCATATTCAGCAAATTATTTGTGTAGATGTGAGATAAAAAATCAATTCCTTTAAAATACACACACAATGACAAAACGACTAGAGCTGGGTGTGGTTGCACAATCCTGTAATTCCACACTCAATAAGTTCACTATCACTTTGAGGCTAAACTGAGCTACATAGTAACTTTAAGGCCAACCAGAATTATTGCGAGACCCTGTCTCAAACCCCCTCCCAAAAAAGAAAGAGAGAAAGATTTAAAAGATTATAATGTATTTACTAAACTTTCAAAGGAATTTTAAGTATTATTTTAGAGCCGGTTAAAAGTGAATATAGCTGAATGACAGAATACACCTTTACTGGTACATCCTATCTACTTTCTATAAGAAACTCAATTATCAAGTTATGGAGTATAAAACTATATAAAACGATACAAAATGAAAGACAGAAACAAAGAAGTTTGCAAACTGTATTTCTAGCTATTGAGACATCCTTGGGAGCTGAGTTTAGTACTAACGACGGAACCACAGCCAGCTAGTAAACAGCCAGAATGCTACGGTAATTGAGTACATGACCATCTCTCTTTTGGCACGTTCTTTGTTCTCTCCTTCTACAAGTTGCAGGCGTCTATTTAGTTTCATTATTTGTCTTCTTAACAAAGCTGCATCTTCAGCAGTCATGTTCTGCGATGTTCCTTCGATTGCTGCATTTGTATTTGAAATTCCATGCCTGCTGCTAGTATGGACATTAGTGGTGGCAGAAGACCTACCACCCAATGCAGGTCTACGATTTTGTTCTGCCATGTCTAAGATGTGGTTGCAAGCCCACTGTGTAGAACAGTGAATAGTCAACAAAATGTCCCAAAGAGAAATGATTAGTTCTGTCTATGGGTAACAGCTCTTGAAGACAACAGACCTGGTGACGATGGTATCACAGTAGAATGATTTCTAATTGTCCATTTTAATGGTCAGCATTGTCATTCATGGAGCACTGTTTTTAGTTAGTCAGCAGCATGGATATCTTCATTTTGAGGAACTAGAGGTCTTTTAAAGTCCACAAATCTGGCGATCTTTACCTAATCCAAGGACATGAAGTTGTGGTTGCAGTCCCGGAGGTTCAAAGGTAGTTGACTGAAGCTTAGGATCTGCTGGTCTTGGGAACAGAATGTTTGCATTGCCTCCTGCCATGGCAACCATTTTACATCATCACAGTGGAATTTGAAAGTCCTTGGAGTTCTGTTCTAGGTCAGCATTTGATGATGTAACCTTTAATTTTTTTTCTGAGATCTTCTCTTACTGACTAGTAATTTTGGTGTTTTCCATTTCTTACTGAATTTAATGAGTTTCTGCCATCTTGGCAGCAGTGAGAGAAAAAAGGCTGCCTCACTCACCCGGCATAGAGCTATTGTTGCTTTGTGATTGGCAGTATGTGCTCTCATACTTCCTGTTAAACACCAGAATGGCGCATGCTCCTTTATATAAAATCTGTTTGTGTTTGCTATTGTCTCTCGATACTTTGTCTCTGAAAAGACCTTTTCTTTTTCCCAAGTGACTTAAAACTGCCTTGATGTGAATCATTTTAAGGTGATCATGAAATATTAGATGACTATTTTCTTATATCTGACATAGGGTCTTATTCGGTTACTTTTTGGATAAGCTTTTTCAAACTGGAGATTCATCAAACTTAAAAGTTCTGGAATTATTTTGCTGACGTTTTCCCTTCTGTTTTTCTTTATTTTGTGTTTGGAGAACACAGGTGTGGGTGACAGAAACATCCCTTGCTCTTCTACATAAATCTTAATAACCTATTTGTCTCTTAAACTATATTCCCCTGTGAAAACCAAGCTATAAATAAGAAACCAACTAAAAGAACAATTTATAGGATTTAGGAACTCCGAAGAACATCTTAGCAAGTGATATAAGATACTTCTATTTTGTTCTACAAAATTCACACAGTTTTTTAAGAAATGTGTTTATTGAGTTGACTCTTTTTTCTACTATTTACTATTCTAAACCCTTAATACTTTTTAAAAGATTCATAAGCCACTTAATCAACTTCTTTAAAATTTTTATTTTATTTCCAACTGTTCTCCAACATTCTGTGCATTCTGAAGGATCTTTTTTCATACTATCTTGTTCCTGCTTCATGAATATCTCTCTGAGAGTATCCTTAACATTTTTTTCTTCTCTCAGCAAAGTTTATTTGACAATCCTTGGCTGTCTGAATGCATAATATAGCTTTGTTCACATGAGAAGAGCTTTTATTTATGGGATACACTATAATGTGATCTGCTTGATCCATTTTGTTAGAAAATCATCAATGGTAATATCATGTTTCCCCTGGAATTGATCAGATTCCCAAGAGCAGATCTTTATATTCTCTTGTTAGCATTGGGGAAGCTGAATGGGAAAAGAAAGCTGGTTGCATCAACAATTATTATATAAATTTTGTTTATTTCCCTTTTTTTTGGTGGACTCGGGGATTGAACTCAGGCTCCTGCACTTGCCAGGGAAGCACTTATTCTACTGAACTATTACCCCGCCCTGTTTATTTCCTTTATGTTTTTATATTTCTTTTTTAGAGATCAGATTCTTTTTTATTTTGGAATATTTATTTGTATCTTTTTATTTTTTTATTTTTTATTTTTTTGGTGGAACCAAGGATTGAACTCAGACCCTTGCACTTGCCAGGGAAGTGCTTATTCTATTGAGCCATCTCCTTGGCCCCTATTTAATTTTTAATTTTTAAAGATTACAGAATAGTTTGAAACAAAAATTACAAGTGGTACACAATTTCACTTAACAAAATAGTATTAATTCCACAGTATTTGTTGTAATGCATAATTGTTCATATTACCAGATATATCCATCCAAAATTGGAAGAAGAAAGAAAAAAAGAAAGAAATGTATAACAGTGTAAGAAGAGAAGAGGAAAGGTGCAAATAATTGAAAAAAGGAGACAAAACAAATTAAGCATTATCTTTTTCTTTCCATAAACCAGCAGAAATACACCATACAGTTGTACAAACCATTCTGCTTACATACATAGTTATACATCAGCTATACTTGGTGTCCACAATTTAGATGCTCTTTATTCTTTTTGTTCATTACAATGAAGTCAGTCTTCTGTACCAATCTCCTGCTAGAATTAGATAGGATCAGTTAATTTCATGAAGTGGAGGAGATATTTTGTAACCCAACTTTCTCTTTAAAAGATTTTCAATGGAATCTCCTTTTTCTAGCATTTCCTTAACCGTGTTTCTACAGCTGCCAACATTTCCTAAACCATAAAGAAATTCTTAGGTGCAAACTATATTTTTTGGTTTCCCTGATGCTGGCTTAGAATTCAGCTGAGTTGAGTCTCTTAAGTCATTCACCAACCATTCATCTGCTTTCCAGATTCTGTAATTTTACTACTATTGTCTTCTCTTTGTTCTTTTGGCCTGTTGGCAGATACAAATCTGTATGTTTGGTTGATCATCATTATCCAGAATGGAGTATTCCCTTTAACTTAAACTCATTACCATATTGATGTATTTTTCTGATACATCTATTTCCTTTCATTGCCCCTATGGTGCTTTTTGTTCCTCACTTTAGCCATATATCTGAATGTTAAACTTCATTTATAATACCCACATAATGTTCTCAATTACAGTTGTTGATTTCAGTACAACTGTAGGAAGAAAGCTTGTGCATGTGTGTACCTACACACACAAACACACAGACACACACACACACTGTTTAGATTGAACTCCTACTTTATTTAGTCAAACAAGAACATAAAATCTCAGAAACAATGGAAGTATCATTCCATTCCCTTCCCTAATACCTTTTTTAAAATTTTTACTTATTTATTTATTTATTTATTTATTTATTTATTTATGCATGTGTGTGTGTGTGTGTGTGTGTGGCCAGCTCAGCCCACCAGGGGGCTGGGCTGGCTGGCATGTGGTGCTGGGGGATCGAACCGCAGTCCCTATGCTTTGCTAAGCTTGTTCTAAGTAGGTGCTTTAGACCACTGAGCCATCTCACCAGCCCTGCTAGTACCTTTTGGAAGCTGGCTGTGACACTGAACATGCAAAGGTTTTTTTTTGTTTGTTTGTTTTTTGTTTGTTTGTTTTTTTGTGGAACCAGGGATTGAACTCAGGCCCTTGCACTTGCCAGGCAAATGCTTATTCCACTGTGCCATCTCCCCGGCCCCTCAAAGTTGGTTTTACATTTGGTTTTCCACTCAAGAAATTCATTTTCTAATTATGCCATGTATTGTTAAGGAAATATTTGCACGGAGTATTTTCTTGGAAGGGAATATTTAGGACTATCTTACAGCACTAGAGGTAAGATTGAGAATGGATGGACAAGTGATACTTGAGCTAAACTCAGCATCTGTGCATTCTCATGCTCATATAAAGGATAAAACTCTGCACACAGTGATGCATGCCAGTAATCCTGGCTCCTCAGGAAGCTATAGAAGGAGGATCACAAGTTCAAGGCCAACCTGGACAACTTAGTGGGACTCTGTCTTAAGATTTTTTTAAAAAGTGCTCATAATGGGGACCTGGGGATGTAGCTCAGTAGTAGAGTGTTTGACTAACATATGTGAGGTCCTAGTTCAACCTCTAGTACTGAAAAAGAGAAGGAAGGAAGAAAGGTTAAAACAGAGCAAGTGCTTAGGTTTCCCTGGCCATTCTCTGTGCCCAAATTTCTAGTGTCCTGGAAGCCTATCTTCCTATTAGCCTGATTATGATTTTTAATAGGATACCCCATTTTTTTTCCTGGAGTGGACCCAATTCTATGTTTGCCTAAAAGATCATCTAATATTGAAATCTTAAAACCATCTCCCAAATATATGACTTTTGTTTTGGTAGAATAAGATAGCATTGATGTCCACACAAGTCTTGTTTTAGAAGCCATTTGTTGCTCCTATAACCCTTAATATTATTAGTGACATACATTTTTATTCCCGTGCAATTGTTGATCCATGAAAGTGATACAGAAACTTGCAATTTCTCAATTTACATACTGCCAGGTGGTTTTTCCTCTAATGAATACATTTTGGTTCTGTGTAATGGAACACAAGAAGACTTTGTTTAGTATGAATGTGTTTAGTTATAGGAGAGTTAAGGAGTGTTATAAGGTCTCAAGACCTTCATGAAGTCTTATAAAAGGTGCTGCAAGGACCATAGTGATTGGGGGAAATCTATTTGCAGAGAGCACTGTTCTAGAATCCAAAAGAAAAGCATAAATGAATTTTAAAAGACTCATAATTAAAAACAAAGTGAGGGTGTGTTAGCAAGATTTCAATAGTTACAGAATTCATATTGAGACACAAAATATAAGAATATAGCAGGCATCCACAAACTTTACTCTTTAATATTAGGCTGAATGTTCTCCATTTTAAACAATTACAACTTCATATTGCTATTTAAATAAACAGTTTCAGGGCCAGGGAGATGGCTCAGTGGAATAAGCACTTGCCTGGCAAGTGCAAGGTCCTGAGTTCAATCCCCGGTTCCACCAAAAAAAAAAAAAAAGTCTCATTAAATAAGCAGTTTCTTTCTCTTTTGGTGAAGAGATGATAAACCCCGAAGTTTAACCTTAGTAGAGCTTGAGGAACTGTACCAAGGTGAAAGGTGCTACTGGAAGGGATTTTGCACATGATCCAAGAAAAACTGAGCTCCCATGCCTAGAAGTGTATTCCTTGCCTTACAATTCCCCTTAGCAAGTTCCTGTGTTCTGCATATTTAGTAGTACTTGAATCAAAGTTAAATAATCAGCAGTACTATGATTTCCTGAGGCATTTAGTGGTTTTAGCAAATTAGATTTCCATTTGAAATCTCAGCTCAAATACAAGGAGTTTGCTTTAATTCTATATTCCTATATTAAAGAATAAGCGAGGTTCATTCCCATGTTTGTTCTTTTTACAGGATGGCCATTACAAAGCTAATATCATTTTTTTTACTTTAACAAGTATTACATGCTTTGAGAGTCTGATTCACAAATGTAAAAATATACCCTCAAGGCCATGTCTTCCAAACTTATTAAAGAGAACAAACATAGACTCCAATCTTAAGGTGACATTCTTGAACAAACTGTACAAGCTACATTTTCTTCTGCTTTGTAAAAGATTTCTTATAACTTCTTGTGTCTATTTTGTGGCCTACATGGTCTCCTGTCAAAATGACAATTCAGGTTTATGTTTGATCTCTTGTAGAAATGTCCTCCCCCTTCTTTTAGTGACATAATCTACACACCACCTGTGATTCATTAGTATTCACATTTTATTTTATTTATTTTTTTAAT
>NW_004524913.1:713233-714556 GCF_000260255.1 Octodon degus
ATATATATATATTTGATGTGCATGCCTAAAGCTGTATATCACATTAAGGAAAAGACTTCAGTGAAAGTGCAAATTGTTTTTTATATTCTCAACTTTACTGCCATTTGCTGGAAGATTTATGGCTAAATGAAAATCATTCTACAAGAACTTGACAATCAATTTGCCTTCTGTTCTTCTTTATGAATTTTAGGATATGTTTAAAATGTTTGAGCTCTTTTCTATTATTGAAAATTCTCAGTTTTCCTGATCTCTCTGATTAAAGGTCCCTTTTCCAAAACAACCTCATAGATGGGAAGAAACTAAAATTTAGAAAACTTAGTCTAGAACACATTAAATATGTTCTTTTAAAATTTTTACCTTCTTATAGTCTTACAGGTTCAGAGATATCATGAATTCATATATGCAGATCATCTTATCTCCTTTTATATTGGAGGTCACTGGATTACAGCTACTAAGCCAAGATACATGTTTGATTTTGACAAACCAACTTTAAAGATTATAAATTGTATCAGAAATGTTGCAAACATCATGTTATTGTCTTTGGTAGTAAAATAAATGTGAAGAAAAGAAAAAATATATATGCAGCTTGTTTTCCATTATCTGTGAGCTCCACATGCCCCAAAATACTTGGAAAAATTGTGTCCGTACTGAACAGGTACAGATTTTTGTCATTCCATAAATAATCAGTATAACAACTATTTACACAGCATTCACATTGCATTAGGTGTTATAAGTAATTCTGGAGATCATTTAAAGTATAGGATAACTTAAGGTATACATGTACAGGTTATAAATACAACACAATTTTATGTAAGGAACTTGAACATCCACAAGTTTTGGTATTTATGGGAGTCCTGGAATCATTCCACCATACCAAAGACAACTGGATTTTTACTCAAGTTTTAGAAGATAATATTTTGACTCTGGATTCTGGACATTTTTAGTTTACATTCTTACAGAGTAGCAGCAAAAAGTGAATGTGACATTTGAATACTACCAAAATTTTGTAAAAAAATGAATATTCAATTTTGCAGACCTTTATTAATGCCTGCCATGTGCAGCATAGTTACATGGGCTAAGGAGGTATTGAATTTCTTTTAATAAACAATCCCCAAATTTTTGTAACTAAACACTTAAGTCACAGATCAATGTAGTCACCAAATGTTAACAGGATGGTAGGCTGACCTGGGTTTTTTCCAGTCTGCTGCTCTATATGATAGACTGGTTAGATCTTTACTAAACCCAGACAGTGTTGAAGATGGCAGAGTAAATTAATCATGGTGAGCTATACAGTGTTGTGTTGGGGCTGTTTTTTTTTTTTTT
>NW_004524913.1:715281-719447 GCF_000260255.1 Octodon degus
GACTCTCCTTAGGCACACTCTACATCATCGACCACTTTCCTCTTTGGCCCCATAATCTCCTTGATCAGAAAATTTGGGACACTACTGAGTTGCATGACGTTACAGTACAAGTTCTCATATGTCCTGAGTCTTAATTGACCGTGGAAGGCTAGGGCCAAAATGTTGGCTTTCCTTGCTGCCCTCCTTTTTGTCTAATATTTGGTCTGCAAACTTAGGTTGTTAACCTTCCAGAATCCCTATGGAGCTGGCTTAGAATGGCTCAAAAGAGCCAATGGTTAGTGTCTCGTTCCAATGGCAAGTTCAGTGATATTACTTTTGAGTTTGAAGGCAGCCATTGTGCAGTTACACCACAAAAATCAGAAAACACTATGAATCTTCTTTTTTTCCCTCATGTGGAAATGCAGGTGCTAAACATTTACATATTTGTAACTGGTTATATGAATGTTTTTACAAACAATCCCATTGCCTTAGTGACTTGGAACAATACATTCTTGTTTATTCATCATATCACAATATAATACCATCAGGAGAATTCTTCCCTATTCAGTAACTCAAAGGATCAAACTCCTTTTGTTATGGAGCTCTACTATGTTCAATGTGGCTTCATAGTCACACTGTGATAGCCACTCATAGAAAGGGAGTGGGTGGAGAGAGCACCGATAAGTCCCTTCTTAACTGCCTCAAAGCAGAAGTGAAACATTACTTCTGTACACTTGCAGAAATCTGACTAATCACAAGGCCCCCTCTATATTTTAGACGAACAGCAACCATTTGACAGTGAAAGGTAGCAGAGGTAGTAACACTTTAAAGGTATTGGAAGGTTGAGAAAATTTTTGCAGGTAAGAATGAAAGCCTAGGACCTGGTATGTGCTGGACAATTGCTCTACTGTGGAGCTGCACCCCTAGTACTTGAGCACATGTTATTTTATAGATTTAGGAAGACCTGGACTAAGAAAGTACTTGTTATATTGAATAAGCTCTGCTCATGATATAAATTTCACAGTTTCATTGATCAACACATGCCATATGATGAGCCCATATTCAAGAGGAGGTTAAAAGCAGCACTACCTTCTGATGTGAGAAGTAGCAAAACCACATGGCAAAGGGGTGTGGACACAGGAAGGCATGATTCATAGAAAGATATTTTTAATAATCTACCACAACCTCCTACCAGCAGGATCCCAGAAACCCAGATGCCCTTTGTTCTTCCACATATGTGCCTTGAAGCTCTGTTGTAACTCTTTAGCTCTTACAGTGACCCTGGAGTTCTTTATCTTTTGATTTGCCTGCAAGACTAAGGAGAACTGAGAAATCCTTCTAAGCTTAAATTTGCTAATCCAATGTTATATCTTTATTTCAATCTATTTTGTGTTCCAGATATTTACCTACTGGTTATTTCTTCTCTAACAGGCTACTGAGTTTTTCAGAGAAAGGCCTAGGTCTTACTACCTGTGTCTCTGACACTACCAGTTCCCAGCACAGCTTGACCACACCTGGTTTAAGCAAATGTTGATTCAAAATGACCATCCTCAGTTTTTATCAACTTTTTTTGTATAATTTCCCCCAACAATTATTTCTGACTATCATTCAATAAAAGAAAGCAGCTGGCAAAATAGTTCAGTGGTCTAAAGCACCTGCTTAGGGAAGTTTAAAGGCAAAGCGCAGGGATTGTGGTTCAATCCCCGACACCACACACTGTACCAGCCCTGCTCCTGGGATGGGTTGATCTGACCACAAAAAAAAAGAAAGATAGAAACAGTATTGAGACCTCCTAGAGAATTCCTACAAAATGTTCTTTGCTTTTAGACACACTTTCCCCCAGGCAAATATCATCCATCATCTGGTATCTCAAGTCTATGGTTAGGTTTCTAAAAGCAGTCTAAAGAAGGCCAAATACTTGGTGAATACTGAATGAAGGAACAGGAAGAATGAGAATCAAAACTTTCCATAACTGTTTTTTTTAAAATACAAAAGGAAACAACCTCAGTATTGTAAGATGAGAAAATACACAAGAAGGAAAAAAAAGTTGCATAGCAGTGTCCACACACACACACACACACACACACACACACACACACACACACCCCTCTTTCTTTAGCTCCAGCCTGAACTGACTGCAGAATGTGTTGATGACATTAGAAAAATTATAGCTGTTTCAGCTCTATTTTGCTTGATTCTGATGCTGCCTGGTGACTCTCCCTTCCCCCCACAACCAAAAAATGTATGTCAGTAAAGTTATTGCTAATACTGATGTAGTCTTTGTCTTTTAGGAACATTTATCCACCCTGCCTCCACTCTGATGAACACCATCTGCTCACTACAAGACAAGGCAGATTCAGTTGAGTTCAAGTATACCACCCACCCAATTAAATTGGATATTAATACAGTTTAGATTTCTCCATTTTCTCAGCCCTACCTGTAAACTAAGGGTTATTCAAGTAATCCCTTCTCAGTCTGCTTGTTTTTAAAATAAAATTGTGCTAGACATTCCACAAGAAAAGAGAAAAACCTGTGAGAAACTTTGAGATTTATTTTTCAGAGGTGACCCAAACTTAGGCCTCTCTCACAGGTAGAGAGAAGCTTGGGAAAAGGTAGTAGCCTCTACTACAGAGTTCCATTAGGAACAGAAACATTCTACCTTTCACCTTCCACCCCTATAATCCTTGTTTCACTATTTATGATGGAGTGAATATATATGCATCCTTCAAATTCATACATTGAAATTTTAACCAGCCAAATGATTATATTAGAAGTTAGGACCTTTGGGAGGTGATTAGCTCATGATTTGGATATAGAGTTTATAAAAGAGACCCCACAGCAATTCATATCTGAGCTGTGGAAACAGCCTAGATGCCAATCAACAAATGAATGGATTAAGAAAATGTGGTACACACACACACACACACACACACACACACACACACACACACAGGAATTTTATTCAGCCACAAAGAGGGATGAAATCATGTCATTGGCAGGACAACATATACAACTAGAGAACATAATGTTAAGTGAAATAAGCCAGACTGACAGGGTTATGAGAGGGTTAAAGATCACATTTTTCTCTTATATGCAAAAGCTAAAATATAAATTAAAAAGGAACAAAATAAGGAGACATAAAAGAAAATTACAAGGTATACTCTAAGAGGTAGGGAGGGAGATTGGAAGAGAGGCTAGGAATGAGAGAAGGGTTGGTTAAAGGGACTAAAAGTGATCAAGATGTTTTTAAGTATGTATATATGTATGTATATATGTAAGTATGTGTGTATGAGTTACCCCAAGTGAATATCAGTACTCGCAATTACAAACATGGTCCAAGTAAATAAATTAAAACAGACACCAGGGAGCTAGCTTGTCTCTTCTACCTTATAAAGCAAAGAAGCACCATCTATGAGGAAGGGGATCTTTACCAGGCATCTAATTTATTGGTGTCTTCATCTTGGAGTTCTAAGCCTCAAAAACTGTCTGAAATAAATTACTGCTATATAACTCAGTGAGTTTATGATATTTTGCTATACCAGATCAAAGGGACTAAGGCACTGTTCATGGTTTACTTTGTTATATGATTGAAATAGCTGTTCAATTTTTTAAAATGTATAGTGCTTTACATTTGTGTTTTTTGAGCTATAATACTTTTTTAAAATTTTATTTTATTGAGAAACAAATATCAATGAGAGAGTTTCAAAACTGATTAATAGGACAGTTTCAATAATTAATACATTGTACATTGTTATCCTCTCAGTGGTTATCCATAGTACAAGATGCAGACAGAATATCGTGTCCAAACACTGTTAGTACAAATCTTTCTTCTCATTGAATTAAGTAGCTGTATATCTCTCCTAACTATTCTGCACATACAGATGCAAAATGGTCCTTCCTTTGTATCGCTTTTTTTATTTAGTCCTGTCAGAAATGGGTATTCCATTGCCATCTAAATACTATAGATGCATGAATTCAGCAAAACAATCCCACACAGTCTAGCAGTCCACAATTGTGGGTTATCCACAGAAGTTGTTGACCTGAGCCTTTCCTACCTCAGCATATTAATATGGCTTTATTTTATATAACTCATTTTTATACTTTTCTGCTGGATGGTTAAGACCAAGATAAAGCAAGACCTGTATAACAAGAAATGTAACTTTTGTATCTGATAAGGTCAGTCAAGT
>NW_004524913.1:719547-739379 GCF_000260255.1 Octodon degus
GGAATTCCTTTCTTTCTTTCTGGAACTGGGGATTGAACTCAGGCTCTTGTGCTTGCCAGAGAAGCCCTTATTCTACTGAGCCATCTCCTCAGCCTGCTGGATGGTTAAGACCAAGATAAAGCAAGACCTGTATAACAAGAAATGTAACTTTTGTATCTGATAAGGTCAGTCAAGTACCCTCAGGATTTATCCTGAAACCCTGTACCACAATTTGCAGATCCTTTGTCAGTGTCAGTCATGTGGATGAGTCACGGTCATTGCTTGACCAACCTGCTCTCTGTGAAAGCCTGAGAGAATGTCTTCTCTCCAGGTGACTCTCCTTAGACACACTCTATGTCATTGATCATGTTGCTCTGTGGCCCCATAATCTCCTTGATCAGAAAATTTGGGATGCAACTGAGTTACATGATGTTACAGTATAGGTTCTCTTATGTCCTGAGTCTTCACTGACCTTAGGTTAGGGTTAAAGGTTAGGGTCAAAATGTTGGCTGTCCTTGCAGCCCTTCTATTTCTCTAATTTTTGGTCTGCAAACTTAGGTTGTTAACCTTCCAAAAGAGAAGCTTATTATTGCTCTACATCTTCTACAGTTGGGTTTAACTTCACTATCTGTCTGAATATCAATCACTTTGGTATAACATGGAACAGGTATTTTCCATCAAGTATTGATATGTTAAACATTAAGTCCCTACAGAATACAGAGATAAAAATTTAAAAACAAAAATATTTAAAGAATATGAATAATCTATTACATATTTTTACACAGAAATTTGGAAATCTAACCATATACATGCCTTACATTTGAATTGAACACTTTTTCAATCATTGGATGAGTGCCCATCCACATGAACTATTTGTCATAAAGTTTTGATTCAAAGCAAAGCAGTAAAGAATCATTACTATGAAGTTGATACTACTACCATACAATCACTGTTTAATAGCTTTATTGCAGTATAAAATATGGTACACATGTTCAGAGTATAGTTTGGTAAGTTCTCACAAATGTATATATAGCCATGAAATCACCACAGTCAAGATAGTGAACAAACCCATAATCTCCAAAAGGCTCTTCCTACCCTTTTATAGTTCCTTTTTCTCTTCCCACCTCTCTTGTTTCTCATCTCTAGACTAGTGGGAACAGGCACTACTGGTTGTTCCTGGTTCTGTTGATACTGGATACTGTTGCTTGTTAACCATTCTTGTGGTTCTATCCCCAGCTTGCATAGACTCCTTGTATATATGTGATAATCAGTACTCTGCTGAATACCAACATGAACTGTGTACAGTGATTCTGAACCTTTTCCAATTCTCCAAACTGAAATCTGGTGGCCTTTGTCACTGTATTATCAGTTCCATTTCTTCAATGTATGGAATCTTCTGGGGCTGCCTAAGTTCTCCCTCCCTGAACAGTGACCTAGGCATTGTTTCCAGGCACTAAGCAGAGGTGATTGTAGAGTTCACTCCTCTTGTTTCCTGTCTTGCAGATATCACTATCTCTATTTGTTTAGGATCCAGTGACTTGAAAACAATTGATTTGTTTGTTTGTTTGTTTATTTATTTATCTTTGAGACAAGGTTTTGCTATGTAGTTCAAACTGACCTTGAACTCACTGTTTTCCACAGGCTGGCCTCAATATCACTGAAAATCCTTCTGCCTTAGCCTCTAGAGTGCTAAGATTATAAGTGTGTGTCACTACACTCAGATTGTTTGTTTATTTGGTTCTGTACTTTAAGATGGAAGAATAATTTTTCTCTCTGTTATTCCATCTTGTCTGGAAGAGGTAGTTGCTAATAGTACTTTAGTTCACCAGAAAACTTTAAGGGGTAATAAACTTTCACAGTTTATTAGGGAAAACATTTTCCCTAAGTTCAGCAAACAGATATGGAAGTTGAATTTAATTTTTCAACTTCTTAAATACAGAGGCATGGTAATATTAAAAAGATAAATATCCATTACAACTGATTGAAGGAAAGAAAATGAATTTAATAAAAGATTATAAGTAAATGAATGAGGAGGGATTATTTCTGATTTCTTTCCCCTTTTGTCCATTTATCTTATTGTGCCTTTTCTCCAATAGCTGTTCCTGTCTGTAAATTTAAACTTTACCACTCTGTCCACCCATACATACCAGTTATGCATCTATCTATCCACTAATTCATTTATGAGTTACTGAATGCTAGAGGTAAAATGAATTAAAAGACAAGAAGATGTTTCCAAAATAAATGATAAATTTCTGAGGTGATGGATATACCCATTAGCCTAATATGGTAGTTACACATTGCATATATGTGTTGAGATGCCATATATTATTCCATAAGTATGTACAGTTGCTAAATTCCATTGATTCCCCATTCCACAATACCCCAGAATTTCATATATATATGATATATATATATATATATATGGAAACATCTTGAAAAGTGCTCAAATATGGTGAGTGGCTATTTTATTATTGGACAGAACTGCATAAAATGCTGGGGTATTGTGGAATGGGGAGTCATTAACTTGAGTCAGGATTGGGGAACAGGTCAAGGAAGACTTCTGTATGCCATGTTTGAAATAGATATTGGAGGGGTGATATTTAGATGGGCTGAGATAAGAAGAAGCATTTGAAAGAATAAACTAGGCTAAGGTAAGTGTGAGGAAGAGGTCAATCTGTAGTTCTGTAGTAATAAAACGCTAACTGCACCTGACCTCTAGGGATTGGAGGGTAGCATGACAGGAAATGAAGCTACAGGTACTTAGAGCCAGGCTATGAATTGAATGCCAAGCTGAGAGTCTGGACTAAAATCTTACCACAGCCGGAGGTTTAAGAACATGGAAATGACATGATCAAATGTGAATTCTGGACTCTTTATGGGAGGCGGGAGGTAAGAAGACTTAGCAGGATGCTGCTGAAGTCACCTGAGAAAGGCTATGAGTCCCTGAACTCAGACAGGGAGAATGATGATTAATTCAAGAGGCAATTATTCAAGTGGAACTGCACTGTATAGTTACCAGTTGTATGGTGAGAATGAATGTGAGGAAGATGAAGATGAATTCCTCTTGGCTTTCCAATTTGATGAAATGGGCAGATGTCATGTTATTAGCTGAGATGGAGACAGAAGGCAGAGTTCGTAGGTAAGAATGAACTTTTAGAACCATTGAGTTTAGAGTTTTTATGAATCATTCAGTTAGAGAGTTACAGCAGGTAATTGGACCTCAAGAGAGACATTTTTTGAGAGTCATTGGTGCAATGTCATAGGATGATCCCAATTGATTTTCTCACATCACATAGAGTAAGAAGAAAATAATATGGACTTTTCATACTCTGAGAAACTTTAATGAAGAATTTTGTACTTCAAATATCTGTCAAGCAGAAATATTCACATAGGCCAATTTCTAACTATTTTGGTGCAGAAGATTCTGCCAACACATTTTCTTAGTGAGCAAAGAAGAAAAAAATGAATTTAAGATATTCTCATCAGCCTTCATGAATTCTAGTTTTACTCATTGTAATAAATATTCTTGGGTGAAAATGAAAAACAATCAGCCAGGAGCATATGTTGCCATAGAATTTCAAAGCAGTGACCACTGGAACAGAAAAACAAGAAGGGTGTCTAGAAGGAAGTCTCAGGAGTCAGTGCTGAGCCCTTTTAAGAGTCGCTATTTTAGGCTCAGCTCTCATTTAAATATTCCTGAGACTGAATAAGCAGGGAACTTGGGAAAGCCTGAGTCACTCTCATATCCTTAATAAGCTTCATAAACCAAGACACTAACTTGGTCATTTTATGAGCCCATGAAACTGAAATCTATTTGAGGAAGAAGTGATTTGGGTTGACCTTCAAGCAGTGGAAAAGAAAACACTTGCTACTTCCTGAGAATTTCCTCAGAGGAAGCTCCACCTCAGACAGTAGAACCCCACTGGCATTTCCCGGTCTCCTGAAATGTCAGAAATACTGGCTACAACATTCGTATTTGTGAAGACTGCACACATTTGAGTATTATTGGTGGCAACTTTGTCAGTGTTAGTGCGAAGCTCTTCTTTTCTTCATGTGGCCCATGGGGAGCAGACAATATTATATATCATGACAAGGCTCTTGAGAGCTCTCTTCTCTCAGGTCATAAGCTGTGGGCAGAGATAATGGAAAACTCAGTTTTCTCTAATCCTATTCTAGTTACACAGATATGGCAGAGTCTTTTTTTCTATTCTACAGTCAGTCATCTCATAGTTGGTTTTCAGACTGAGATAAGACGTGGTGGGTTTTGTGTCTTTCAGGGATGTAGACAATGTCAAGAAATTCTTGCTCAATTGGTCAAGCAATGGCTGTGACTCATCCACATGGCTGACACTGACAAAAGATCTACAAGATGCTCTCCATGATTTCAGGGTAAATCCTGAGGGGATTTGACTGACCTTGTCAGATATAGAAGTTACATTTTTAGTTATATAGGTCTTGCTTTATTTTGGTGTTAACCATCCAGCAGAAAGTATTAAAATGTGGTATAAAAGTAAAGCCATATTAATATGCTGAGCTATAAAAGGCTCAAGTCAACAACTTTTGACATTGCCAGTTTTGCTGATAACCCATAACTGTTATGGACTATTGGACTATATAGGGTTATCTTGCTGAATTCAAGTACCTACAGTATTTGAACTGGCATCAAGCATGAAAAGGTCTTTAAAGACTTCTCCAAATACAACTTCCTAACATCAATGGAACACCCATCTTTGACAAAAAAAGGGGTGGATATAAATGAAATACAACTTTGTAGTGAAAAAATATGTATATACAAAATAGGACAGATACACAACTTCTTTCTCTTAATTCAATGAGAAGAAAGATTTGTACTAATATTGTTTAGAGAAGAGATCATGTTTGCATCTTGTACTGTAGATAACTACTATGAAGACAATATGCAATGTATTAATTATTGTAACTGTCCTACTAATCTGCTTTGAAACTATCTTATTGATATTTCTTTCTCATTAAAAGAAATAATTTTTTTGATGGAACTAAAGATTGAACTCAGGCCCTTGCATTTGCCAGGGAAGTGCTTTAAATTTTTTTTATTTGCTTTAAAAATTTTAAAAGAGAAATTCTTGCTCTAGTGCTACCTGGGATGAATGATTTTTAAATATATCATGGATTACAAAATGTCCAGGACTGGCAATTTTATACCCCAAAAGTTTTCTTCCTTATTGGAAGTTGCCAGTTGAAGTAACATATATAAAATTAACTTTCCTCAGATACCTCCAGACTTGCAAACAACCCAGAGAGGAAAGAGTGTTGTCAACCATTTCGGAATAGTTGGAAGGTACTTAATAAAGTAAGAGTTTATCTTCAAAGAGCTTAGCAATTCTTGGCAAATAGAACCTGTCCTGGAACTCAAGGTGTTCTGGTTTCTCAAAAAAGAAGTGCTCAAAAATAATAGTGGATGGGTCACTATAGGCCACATGTACACATGTCCAGTGTGAGATTTTTTGCGACGACTATTTTAACTAAAATTCACAGAATTGCCAACAGAGTGAAAGCCTGGAGTCTTTTGTATCCAAAATCAACTGTGAGATAATAAATCACATTAAGCATGTAGTATCAAAGGTTAGAAAGAAAAGCTCACATTTACATGACCACAACCCTTGTATTAAGCTACTACTGATCCCTGGACTTCTACCCCCAGTCATTTCTTACTCTTTCTCTTTTTGAGATTTATACAAAAAGCAGATGCTGCCACTACTATGTGAATTAATTGATCAAATTGAGTTTTTAGTTGATTTTGGGGCCACTCCATCAGAAAATAAAGATATAGAGCACTCAATACAACTTTTTCTGAAGTTTTACTAACTTATTACACAGCATCTTTGGAGATCCCGCATGAGATAGGACACCATAATTGAGATTGCTTTAAAATATAGTGCTTTCTGCGATAATTTAATTGGAATATTCATTGTGTGCCAGGTTTTGTGCTAAGAATTTCATAAACACTACTGTTACAGAATTATAAATCAAAATCTTGAGAAGCAAGCAGTTTGCTTATTTTACAAATAGAGAAACTAAAAGCCACTAAGGTTGAATGACTTAATAAGTTCATTAAAATCCAAACCTAGCTCTGTGTAACTCCACTGTATTATCCTACCTAGAATCTGTTATATTGTTAACTAGTTGTCTTAGTCCAAGTTGCTATGATGCAGTACTATAGATTAGTTGTTTAAACAACAAACATATTTTTTCACAGTACTGGAGACTGGAATTCTAAGACCAGAGTGCCAGCATGGCCAGAATCTCATGGAGACACTCTTCTAGGTTTAAAGATGTGCATTTTCTTATTACATCTTCACACAGAGTGTTTGTGGGAGAACAATGCATGATTTTCTCAATCCTCATAAGAGCATTAATCTCATTCATGTGGACTCCACAGTCATGACCCAATCACCTCCCAAGGACTCCCCTTCTGTCTTAGTCACTCTTCTCTCTTTGCTGGGACAAATACCCAACATTCAAAATGAGGGAAGGAAAGGTTTATTTAGCTCACAGTTACTGGATGTTTCATATTTTAAAACAGCTTGAATTATGTAGCAAGACCTTGGAGCCTTATTTGCTCAGGCTAGAGGGTCAGTGCCTCTGTCTTCTCCAAACATCTCTCTGCCCAAGGTGGCCTCAGTGGCAGAAACTGCCACCCTACCCTACAGGGTCTAGAGGAGAGGCTTGGGCACCGCTCTATACAGGATGACCCATCCTGTGCCTTCAAGAGGTTACAGGCCTGGGGCATGACAGACAGCATGCTGCCAGTTTAAAGGTTTGTGCCCCTCTGGCCCTGTCCCTTGAGCCACTCGTTGCTCCTGAGCCACTTCTGGCCCATGACTTATATGAGGCTCTGGTGGGACAGCTAGGCACAAACCATAACACCTTCAAATGCAAAATACCATCACTTCATGGATTAAGACTTCAGCATATAAATGTATAAACATGGCAGTGGCAGGGAGCATATGTTCAGCACAAAGTACCAGCCATAGTTAAAGATAAAACTGTGGCTCCAATAACGAGTGTTTTACATGGTTTCCCACTAATGTATATCGGTTTGTATTCATTCATTCACTGTTTTATTTTTAAAATGTTTTGCAGTACCGGGGATTGAACTCAGGACCTTGCACTTGCCAGGCAAGCACTTATTCTACTGAGCTATCTCCCCAGCCCTCATTCATTCTTTGGTATTTTATTTATTTTTTTGGCGGAACTGAGGACTGAACTCAGGCCCTTGCGCTTGCCAGGGAAGCACTTATTCTACTGAGCCATCTCCCCAGCCCCCTTATTCACTGTTGAATTCAACTCCCTTAACTACATTTTTTTGTTTCCCTTAACTTATGCATACTTTTTTGCATGAGCTAAGATGAACTATTTTATGTTTCCCCAAATACCTTAACTCTTCCAAGTGCATTATTTTACAAAAAAAGAAAGATGGAGATGGTGTAGAGAAAGATGGGCATGGTGTTTGTCTTCTACTTACCATTCAAGCAGCCAGATACTGAAAATATTGTTTTAAGGACTGTTGTGCCAGACATGAGAAATGTGATGCAGCATCATGACTGTATGTATGACCCTGAAGGCAAAAGATCATTCTCTCAATTTTTCCATAGGATCAATAAGGCTTTGATCCCAAGGGTCAGAAGGGGTTATGATACCATCATGGTCTCCATGGTAGCAGATTGTGGTACACTTCAGGTATATCTAGGAAGGTATACCATACTCACAGAGGGATTAGAGGTTGTGCAGATTGAACATGACTTGGGGACTGCCTCTTTTAAAGTACTGGCAAAAGACCAGAATGGAAGAATAAGAGAGGATTTTAAGTGAGTACATGAAAACCATCCTCTCAGGCTTTGTAAATAACTGAAGTGACTTGGGAGGTAGATAGCTTTTGTGCTGAAGGCCAGTATTTTTGAGGAAAAAAAGTAACTAAAATTATCAAAGAAATTGAGTTATTCCTATTCTATGACCTTATCCTCATTCATACAACCAGCTGGTGGGCTTTAGGCAACACCAAGTTATAGTTCATTGGGAAGCAATCATCACATACTTAATGTATGCTACACACTGCAAAGTTTCGAGGAACCAAAGACAAGATTTAGTTCTTGCCCTCTGTGGACTTACATCAGGATAACAAATACACATTTTAAAAAAATATCCAGAGGATGTTTTCGCACTTTTTGTCTCAGACCTTTTTCCCAAGGTTGCCGGCAATGGCCACACAGATCATGTTCCATACAGAGACCATAATGTGAATGGTAACCCTGAGAATTGACATTGCACAACCCACACAATCATACATGAAGGGCCTGTTTACTTAAGTAGTGTCTACTTAAAATACCTACCCTGCAGCCCTGCCTTCCCATTCCGTCCAGATGCATCTTTGCTTTGAACTGTCTATATCCTGGCCTGACCACAACTTACAAAGTGTTCCTCTTTTCTGCAGACTTCCTTTCATATATTCAGTCTATAATAGGAATTTGAAAATCAAACAGGGCCTCCATGAGCCTTTTCTTCTTGGCAAGTGTTTTCTTTTACCATTAGTTTAGCCCGATGTTCTCATTTAGTTCTTTGCCACCTTGAATCTTATCTGTGTGCCTAATTTTCTTTTCTTTTCTTTCTGTGTGCCTAGTTTTCAATGGTCAGGGTTAGAGCTATGTCCTATCCATCTTTGTGTTTCGTGACAGCACTATGCATATAATTGAAGCTCAATAGGACAAAAGAATAAAGTGCTGTTTAAAATGAGAGACCTTTTAAAGAGTGAAAGATGCCTGTTGAAATGAAATGTCTGACAAAAATCTTCGTTTGATTCTTTTTAAAATTCTTTTAGCTGTTGACCCTCAAATATTTATGCTAATGACAACCAGGAAAAGCACAGATATTGGAAGTGTACCAAATCTGAGGCTGATTCCAGACAACTAATTCTTTTTACCAAATTGTCTGTAACAGAATTGAATAAGAAAAGCTCAAGCACCAGTGATCCCTCACAATTCTTCCTTGAGTCATGCTCATTCTTTCTCAGGTTTGTACCATTTGTAGAAGGTCCCATGCATAGTGATTTGAGAGTACAGAACAGAGGGAGGAAAATGAAGGAAAAGACAGAAACAGAAGATCTGAAAATGAATTAAAAACATAGAGTGAATCATTAACATTTAGTTTATATTTAGAATCTTTAGCTAAGACCCTTTCCAAATAATTACTTCAGTGATTTTATTCTTATGGTGAATAACAAATTTTCCTACTAAAAAGAAGGATGGAAAGAAAGAATAAAAGAAAGAGAAGGAAAAAAAGAAATAAAGGAAAGAAGGAAAGAAGGGTGAGAAAAAAGAAAGGAGGAGAGAGGAGAGAGATCTCCAAATAAAACACTATTTGCTTTTTGGTTAAAAAAAGTTGTTTGCTTCAACTTTGTTGCTTTAACTGAAACAGGAGTCTGGAATGCTCTGAAACTCTGACTAAGGGAATGGCCTCCCTGAGTAATTTAAACTTCCTTTCTCATTCATAACTCCAACCACAAGGTTAAACTGGCACTCTGCTCCTTTTGAATTTCATGAGTAAAAAATGTACTGAAAACCATTTTTTTCCTAGCCAGAATGAATGCTATTTCCTCCAGATCTACTTTCTGACAAA
The DNA here is from genome assembly GCF_000260255.1 of Octodon degus. Classification (NCBI taxonomy): domain Eukaryota; kingdom Metazoa; phylum Chordata; class Mammalia; order Rodentia; family Octodontidae; genus Octodon; species Octodon degus. The sequence continues at coordinate 729,178 of NW_004524913.1, forward strand.
TAGTTCATCCTAAACCAGGTAGCTAAGCCCTTAGTCACAGAAACACAAGTTTTTCATCAGAAATCAGTCTTCTCCCCCTCTGACTTGGCTAGTGTGCCTCATATGCTCTGGAACACTAGAGTCCCATGAGTAAATTCGAAACCCTACTTCAGGGGAATGAGCTACTCAGAGAAAAACCCCAGCATCCTGTACACTCTGATTATAGCACCACACAAGCACATGTAGGAAAGAAAATGCTAACAGTTTGACAGAGTAAGAATTAGCTGCCTCTGTGGTCTGATACTAGGGAGTCCAGGGAGGCCTTAATGTCACCTCTCCCTACAGGACTGTGGCCTTCCAGGGTAAAGCTGTAATCTTTCAGCAAAGATCAAGTGATTAAGGCTCCTACAACACTATCATTCATATCTTCATAAGAGTACAAAACCTGAAAGAGGTTTTGGAGGGAAAGAAAGGACAGGATAAACAAAATGGATTAAAGTTAAGGTTATATTCCAGAAGCCTTGGGTAACTAGGTCTTTTCCAGAAAGCGACTTCGCTTTTTTGGATACCATTTGCTTGTGACAGTTTCTTTAACTGGATGATCATTGTTATCTTTCTCACCACTTCCTGTTTCCTTTTCTTTCATTCCCTTCTTTCTTTTCCTTAAATATTTATTGTACCTCTACTTTATGCTAGGCTTTGTTATAGAAATTGGAGATATAAGTATAACAAAACCAGACTAAATTTCCATCTCATGTGACTTACATTCTAGTTGGGGTAATATGTTAAGTAAATAAATATATATTACATATAAATATACTATATATATATCTATATATAGATATATATCTACATATCTATATATAGATATATCTACATATCTATATATAGATATACGTATATATATCTATATATAGATATATATCTACATATCTATATATAGATATATCTACATATCTATATATAGATATACCTACATATCTATATATAGATATGTATATCTTTGTATAGTTCTGGTTGGTGTGTATGAATTTTCATTATTGTGGTTTAGTTAACACCAGGATCCCTAACAGCACAGTTCAAATTTCTATCACCACAATATATTAATTTAATTGTCAAAAGTACAAACTTCTAATAGCTCTTCAGTATGTATAAATTACAAGTGTAAATTATAATCAATGACCAATGACCTCATTTCTTCCTAAATCAGTCACTAATTGGTTATGGTATATCTGTTTTGCGGTTCACACAAGGAATACAGCATTTCCCTGCCTTCTTTGTTTCCCTGTAGTAAAGAGATACTGTAGGCAAAATGTCTTAACTTTTGAAGCATTACTAAGTTTATCTGATGCTTCAGGTCACTCAGATTCTCTCAAGTGCAAATGGGAATATTTGCTTTCTTGCCACAAAACACTACATTCAACCATCCCATTGGACTGTGGAGTTACTTCATCTTTAACACCTATTAAATTGACTTTTTGACAGGCTATTAATGCTACGACTGGGGCTCATGTTATTTCTTTAGCTGAAGTTTGAAAGAAGTATGACAGGAGGCATATAATTAAACATACTCAAGCATTATATCAGGAATTAACAGCGTATCTTACCTGCGTAGTGTAGCAAGAAATTTTCCTGTCAGGCAAGTAATCTCACAGGTTTCTAACTGCAGATAAATGGAGTTGTAGAAGAAATAGCTGACCACGGGACTGTGGGCACAATGCTCTGGTTTGCAAGGTTTTCAATCTTCCACAGAGAAAATTAGCAAGAGTGAATTTATGAACACAAAATGAATCTGATGACAAAGATGATGATGGCTCAGTGAACTGAACTTTGGTCAAGAAACTTCATATTAAAAGGATTCTCAGGGACATTTCATGACATTGAAAATGCAGGGACAAAATGTTAATAACTGATCCAAACTTAGAAATGTGGATGACTATTCACCAAGAAAAAGCACCTATTATCTCGATATATTTTACAATGAGAAGAGAAAGAAAAACATTGATACAACTACTTTTACCAAAATTTCTTTTTTTAATTTTGGGAAAATACTTGTAATTTTACTATTTTAACCATCTTCCAGTGTACAGTTCAGTAACATTGAGTATATTCACAATATTCTGCAATCATCAACATCATTTGTCTTTAAACTTTTTCACCATACCAAACAGAATCCTTTCTTTTGATTTTTTCTACTTTTGGTCTATTGTGAATAAGGCTGTTATGAATATTGCTATGTAAATTTTTGGTCATGTCTCTCCTAGTAATAATTTAGATGGATACCTACAAGTGGGTTTGATGAGTTGCATGGTAATTCTATTTAATTTTTCAAGAAACTCCTGGGGCAGGGAGATGGCTCAGTAGAATAAGCTTCCCTGGCAAGTGCAAGGGTCTGAGTTCAATCCCCAGTTCCAAAACAAAAACAAAAATGAAAACAAAAACAAAAGTACCAGCATAAAAAAGAAACCCCTGTACTTTTTCCACATTGTACCATTTCACATACCACAAGAAATGCAAGAGTGTTTCACCTTCTCAATATCCTTGCCAATATTTGTTTTTTCCTCTTCCTTCTCTTCCTCCTTTATAATAGCTACCCTAAAGTTATTGAAGTAGTACCTTCTTGTGGTTTAAATTTATATTTCTAATGATTAATGATGTTTACTGAGCATCTTTTCATGTGGTTATAGGCCATTTATAAGTTTTATTTCAAAAAATGTTCATTTAGAGCCAGGCTTGATAGTGCATGCCTATGATCCCAGCACTCTAGAAACAGGTAGGGGAATTGTTATGAGTTTGAAGCCAGCTTGCACTATGCAATGAGTTATTTTAATTTTTTCCCAAATGCCTATACCTTTATAATAATTGATCACAGAAATGTTTTTAATGATGTTTTCATAAAAAATAATGGTCATTTATGAGGTAATCATAATTTCTCCATTGATTATTAATATTTTGCATGATTTCCAATTGCATAGCAATTTCTAAGGTTGCACTACCTTGTAGGGTGAGAATTTGCATTAGAATGTTGAATTGATGGGAAAAAAACATAAAGTAGAACAAGGGGATAGGAAATGATGGAATATGAGGGAAGGATGGGCTATATATGGGTAATCTGTGGATGCTACTCTGAAAGGTGATATTTGAGTAGAAGCATCAATAGGATAAGAAAGCTAACTATATATTTTCTATTGGAATAATTTTCTAGGCGTGGAGAGTAGCAAGGACAAATAGGCTTTGGATAGGAGACTGTATGGTCTGCTTTGGACAAGCAAGAATATCTATGTAACTAGAAAATAATAAGGAGAAGAAGGACTGCATCAGGTGAAGATGCAAAGATAGACAGGGACCAGATCATGATGGACCCTGGCACAGGCTTTGTTGGCTATGATATGGACTTTAGATTTCATTCTAACAAGCTGGGGAGCCATTGGAAAGGTTTGAGTGTGACATCATGTTAGTAGCCAGGGACTCTTAATGCTTAAGAGGTGAATTCTTCTTAAAGGAGAAAAAGTAAAAGTTAAGATAATAAACAATGGGCTGTCCAGATAGTTCAGCAGATTAAAGTCCCTGCTTAGGCAGATGCAGGGATCAGGGTTCGATCCCTGGCATGCCATGCCTGCCCTGCCCTGAAGTGTGCTGAGACAGCGATTGAGACTGGACATGGCGGCATGCACCTGTAATCGCAATGTGTGGGAGGCTGAAAACAGGAGGATCACTATGAATCCGATCTGTGTAGTGAGACCCTCTAGACCCTGTCCTAAATACACAAAAGAATATAATAAACATTAACTCTACCTACTTCGTAATTTTTCTAAGGCTTCAAAATGAACAGAGAATGTAAGACTTTTGGAGAATAGGACCTTATTATAGTTTTATTGTGAATGAGTTATGCATTGCAGCTCTGCAATTCCTTCAATCTAACTAGAAGCTTCCTGAAATTTTCCTAAGGATGTTTCAGGCTCAGGCACTTCTTATTGTGTGAAGGAGCTCAGATTCCTAGTTAGAGGAACCATCTGCTGGCATAAGTATTTCCAAATTACCAGAGAAACAGTGAGCAAGCCAGGTTCACAAACTCATAAGTGCACAGGTCAGATAGGGAGTTCAAAGTAGTGAAGCTGGCTTGGATAGGTTAGTGAAATAGCAGGCACATATAATGGTTAAAGGGGCAGTCACCAGAGAGGCTCTTGCCAGTTGTAACTAAGAGGAACTGAAACCCGAGGGGACAGAACATTAAGAGAAGCAGGCAATTCAGATTCCATTCCTGGCATTTGAATCCTGGCAAGCAATTTTAAGTGTTCAACAATTAGACATTGTTAAACTGGGCCACATGTGGGCTACATGTAACTATGTCTGTGTCCAAGATCATTCTGTAGTCATGATGTTTCTAACTTTAAAAGTTCTTTTCCCCAAAACACATTTCCTAAGAATATTCATGAAGAGACTGATCACTGACATTTCTCTCCTACTCAATGATCCTCCTAGAGGGAATTACACTTAATTTAAAATTTAAGTGTCTTCAAATCTCTTAGTGACCTTTTAATTCCAGGTCTAATATATCTTGACCACTTAGAAATCTTTTAATTAAAAATCCTTGAATTTGGAGTGAACTTTTGGATTGGGAAGACATTACTTTGCATCTAAATGTACACATTTTCTCAATACTTTAACAAATTTTTAAGGATATAGTATCTACATTAAGCAACTTGATGTACAAGGTAAAAACCATCACTCCCATCACTAGTTTACAGGGCAGAAATTTACTAAATAAAAAGATTCTTGTTGTATTCAAATGGTGGTGAATCAAGAAGGAAAAAGCAAACACAAAGATTATTTTGATTAAAGGTTAAGTATACTTTCTTTGTGTTGAACTTTCCAAAAAGATCTACTGAAATATTTATAATACTCAGAAATTGTATGCATGCAGAATTTTTTGCTCTCCTAAAATAGCTCCATATTCATCTCACCATTTCAGTTTCCCTTTCCTGCTTTTCATTTGTTTCAAAGAAAAGAGAAGCTGAAAGTGGGAGCTTTAATTTGAGGTTATATTATAACAGAAGAGCAAATACATCAATCTATCAAGGTCGCTTTTTTAAAAGATTTTTTGACACATTGAAGTACTTTATTGCTTAACTTGAAAAGAAAAGGTTCATACTTTCTGAAGTCCTGTGATTGTTACTTTTCTGTAATCAAAAAAGATGAAGGGGCTGGTGAGATGGCTCAGTGGTCTAAAGCACCTACTTAGAACAAACTTAACAAAGCACAGGGACCACAGTTCAATCCCCCAGCACCACATGCCAGCCATCCCTGCCCCCTGGTGGGCTGAGCTGGCCACACACACAAAATAAATGAAATAAATAAATAATTTAAAAAAAAAGATGAAGAACTTTTCTTACAGGACATTAAATGGTAGTGTCAGTTGACTGGTGTTTATATTAAGAAATTGCAGTGTGTTTTTCATTTAGAATCTGTATTTGATATAATTACTCCCAAATTATTTAATTATATCGTCTAAGAACATTAGCATCTTGTCTGCTTGATTGGCTTCTGTGGCAACAGTAGCTTCCAAGCTTCAATAAATGTTGCTATAGCTCAAACTAATGGGAAATTGACATGAACTCAGTTGTATGGCCCAGCTTCTCTCACAGGAATAGACCAAGAGGCCTATTTCAGTGCCAAGAAAGGGCAGCCTGCATGAATTCAGTTAGGGACATGAGAACTTGCAGGAACAAAGAGAAGATCCAATGTAATTTATCAAAGAATTGAGCCCTACCATGTATTCCAGAACTATTTGCTCTAATGACAGGTGGAGTTAAGTGATTCCTAAAATCACTCTCCAACCAACCTAGGAGGCTGCAACTCTAGCTCAGAGCCCTCAAAGAAACCACCACATGAATGATGCCATCAATGAGTGAGCATTGTGAGATCTGTCAGTGTATACTTTCATGGAACCCTTGTTATAGACATCAAAAAATGTGGCTATCTAGTGTTACTTCTTACAGAACAGATAGGATGCTGTTATGTGGGATGTTGATCTTAAAAAAAATGCCCTTAGGTGTTTTTTTTTTTTTTTTTTTTTTTTGTACCAGGGATGGAACTCAGGACCTTGTACTTGTCAAGTGTTTTTTTTGTTTGTTTGTTTGTTTGTTTGTTTTTGTTCAGGGTCTCACTACACAGCCCAGACTCTTAGCAATCCTCCTGATTTCTGCCTCCCTAAAGTGCTAGGATTATAGGCATGTGCCACCACACCTGAACTCCATTCACCAGCTCAGCAAGCCTGGGGGCGGGGCCAGTGTGGCATGCAGAGCCAGGGATTGAACCCTGGCCCCTGTGCTTACCTAAGCAAGTGCTTAGTCTGCTGAGCTATACCACCAACCCTTCAAGTAGGGTTTTGATATTCTGTTTTTCCTTTGTAGAGCAGTATGTCGTGTGATATAAAGTGACAAATAACAACCTGATATGGAAGAAGAAATCAACATAACAGACAAAAGGTGTATAGAAGAATAATTCTCTATGATGTCTAAATGAATTAATTAAGAAATTATTGTGCAAATTCAAAGAAGTAAATAGGTCATAAGGCACAAGCTTCAAATTTTTCTTAGAATTTTTATTAGGAGTTTTCGTGATGGAGATTGCACAGTATTGTGCATTGTAAGAAGTCTGGTCAACTATGCAAGTTTCCTATAACTGCTATAAAAAATTGCCACAAACTTAATGACCAAAAATACAAATTTATTCTCTTACCATTTGAGAGATCAGAAGTCTATAATCATTCTATTCTAACTAAGCTGAAGTCAAGTTGCTATCAGGGCTGGTACCTTCTGGAGACTTTGAAGGAATAATCCATTCATTCTTTTGTCTTTTCAGCTTTTGAAGGTTGTGTACAGTCCTAGACTTGTGGCCCTTTCCTCCATCTGCCAAGCTTATAACAGTGGATTATGGCCTTTATATATCACTTTGACATATGTTATCAAATTTGCTCTGACATTTCTCTAGGACATGCTTCCTGGAGAAGCACAACCTGGAGAAAAAGATTTCTCCTATTGGAGTAAAAGAAAAAAAACATGTTGGACAGTGTATCAGGAGCTTACTTGTGATCACACTGCAGGATTATTGGAGACTGACTTTAGCTATTGTCTTCTGTTTTCTCATCTTCTTATAAAACAAGATTATTCTTACACTGGAATAATGGCAAAGGTAACTCAAAAGCCCAAAGTTGCTATGAACATGATATTGAATGGGAGAAACAGTAGGGATTGAACTCAAAGCTATGTTCTGACACTGGTTCTCCTGCTTCTCTCTTATAAGGACTATTAGGATCACATTGGACCCATCTGGATAATCCACATGAATCTCCTTATCTCAAAACTCTCACTTACTTCTGCAAGGCCCTTTTTCATCATGTGGGTAATACATTCAGAGGCTCTAGGGATTAAAACATGGACTCCTTGGGGGCATTATTCTGCCTACTATACCAACCCAGGGTAAATTTTGGTGAGATCTAAGAGTGGCAGTTCAGCCAGTTAACATTACATTTCTTTTAAAGTATCAAGGTTTTAAGTACCCTGATATGCTGAGGCAAGGAGATTTGCAAGTTCAAGCCCAGCCTTGCCAATTTAGCAAATTAGAGAGATCCTCCCATCTCAAAATTTTAAAATAATTAAAAAGGAATAGGGATATAGCTCAGTGTGAAGGGTTTAGCACCCATCTTTCACTTTGGAATCACTGGAAATAGCAACAATATAAGGAGGTAGATGTAATGAGTAAAAAAATCATATACAAAGAAAATTGTAAGCATTGTTCAGGGTCAAAATAAACACCAATTGTTATGATGATAATAATGAGGAGGAGGAGGAGGAGGAGGGGGAGGAGGAGGATGAGGAGGAGAATGACATCACCTGGTCAGCAAGAGCTGACCTCTGCCTATCACTCTAGCCTTCTCTCCTCTTTATTCTCATTGTGTGCAAGGGGACCTTCCTTCTGACCCTTACATTGGCCATGAAGAAGTTTGTGTTTGCTGTTCCGTTGACTCAGACACTTCCTTCACAGAACTACAAGGGAATGTGTGCCTCATTACTCAGGTCTTCCCTCAAATACTACTTCCTAAAAAATTCTTTTATTTTTCTGCCACAATAATCAGCACAGCTCCACTCTCTCTATACAGTCACAACCTGTACTATCTTTCTCTTTTATTTCATTAGTGGTTCATTATTAGGCTCTGCAACTACCTTCCACTCCCTTTCTATCCCTCTTTCTCTTTATGTTTTGACTTTAGGCTCCTGTAGTCTAGCTGTGTTAAGTTTGTTGCTCTATCACCAGCACCAATAATAGTGCCTGGAAGGACACAGGAGCCCAGTGTTTGCCTGATTAGCTGCACAACTGATGTGCACTACTACCAGAATACAGATCTTAACTGAGTTGTAAGTTTTGGTTTTATCTATAAGATGCATTTCTTTTCCCACCAAGTACTTACAGGTTTTTGACAAAGTACTCTTACAGTCTAATAAATCTGGAAATGTTTTCTGAAAACAAATCATTAGCAGTGAAATTCGTAGGTCATTGTTGGTGATAGGAAACTTTCACAATCGTTTTGCCTTCTAATCAGAAGTAAAATTGTACAATTTCTAGAGAAAAAAGTTATTGTAATCCAACACAGACAATATATTTAAAAGGATACCTTGATCCAGTATAATTGTTTTATGTGTTTTATATATTTTTTTCTTATTAGTCTCGTTAATCTGTGTGTATAACAATTAGCTTTAGGGACCTGGGGAGATAGCTCAGTAGAGTAAGCACTTGCCTGACAAGTGCAGGGTCCTGATTTCAATCCCGGGTACCACAAAAAAAAAAAAAAAAAAACCAAACAATTAGCTTTATACCAAATTATAAGATGAATCTATGTTGGTAAAGAAAAAAGAAGGGGAAGAGGAAAAACAATAGAGATGTGTTGTGTACATATTCCAATTCCCCACAATTAATTTAACCATTATATACTGTAAGCATGCATTAATAAAAAATCATATTACATCAATAGTGATCAGAAAGAGCATAAAAATACCGCCAATAGATCATGACCAACCTCCTTGCATTTCTACGACTCAAGTTAGGGGTAAACTGATCTGAGTGAGGACAGGTCCAGATGGAATAGGGTGGGAGAGCACTGTATTTCTAGAGCTTTAACGTGGCAGAGACATTAAGGCCCCCAGAACACAGTAAGAGCCATCAACATGAATAGGAAACAATCCTGGTGTTTCCTTTGAAAAGAGGAGAAATCCAGTGGAAGTGATAAAATCTCAAGGCCATGGAAGTTCAAATTGGAAAAGTCTTTGGAAGTCACCTGATTCACCTTCCCACTTTTAAATAAATTACTAGGCCATGACACTATATCACTGGAGTCAGAAATAGAAGTCAGGAATGACTGATGCCCATAGCCTTGCTGAAAGGCAAGAAAGAGGGATAGAGTAAGCAATTATCTTCTCAATTATCATGTATGAAGACTCTTTGAGAGAACAAATATAAAATTATATAGATATACATGCATATAATTTTTAAATTTATGCACATTATACGTAACAAAATATATATTATATACTCCCTAAGGTATTAATTAAAAACATTAATCAAATTCATTATAGCAATGAAAACAAAATCTATTATTAAACTTCTGATGCTCAAATCCTTAACCTCAAAAGAAGTCTTTGTTTTCCATCTTCTCTTTTTTTTGCCATAATTTTGTTGATAAACAAATAGCAATGAGAGAGTTTCAAATCAAATTGCTAGGACACTTTCAAAAATTAACATACTGCATACATTCTACTTAGTGGTTAATTGCTGTACAAGATGCGGACTTGAGATCCTTTTTACAAACACCATTAGAACAAATCATTCTGTTCATTAACAGACTGTAACTATATAGCAATCCCAACCACTTTGGATGCACAGATACAAAATGGACATTCATCTGTATACCCTTTTTTTGTTAAGTTCCATTATTTGAATATTATAGGTATGTAAACTCAGCAAAAAATTCTAAGAGTCCAGTAGCCCATAATAGTATTGGGTTTTCTGCTTAACTGGCAATGTTGCAAATTGTTGACCTGAGTCCCCCACAGCTCAACATAACAGCATGGCTTTATTTCCTATATTTCATCTTCATACTTTTCTACTGGATGGTTAAGACCAAGGTAAAGCAGGACCTGTGCAACAAGAATTGTAGCTTTTTGGTA
>NW_004524913.1:740050-741497 GCF_000260255.1 Octodon degus
CCATATACAACCTTGAAGCAGGACAGTCCCACAATATTCCTTTTCCTGTCTCTTGCTTTCATTCACCAACCCTTCTTCTTGAACATCCATCTACCCGAGAGACATCTTAGCAGCAACTGGCATGTCAGGACAAGCAGCCCGTATTCAGAAGACCAGAATGACAGGCACTCACAACATGAAACTAATATTACAAAGTACCATCCTCAGTGCAGTAGCTTAGTTCACACATATCAGTATATATAGTTGTCAGGGTGAGAATCTTTCCCAATAACTTCTAGATTAAAAAATCTTCTGAAGATTCTCAGGATCATGGCCTTGCTCATCTTCTACATATAACTGTATGGCTTGACGTTGTCATGTTTCCTAGGTCTTCTCCTTTCCCTCTCTTGATTAGTTAAGTCCTTGAGATCCTGCTTTCCTTTTACTTGTATTTTAACTTTGTATTTCTTCTTTTGAGTTAATATAATAGGGAGACTATATGATATTTACACACGTGTGTCTGGTTTATTTCACTTATTAGTATATGTTCAAGTGGCAACCACTTCAATACAAAGGTGTAGAGTTTATCATTCTTAATAGCTGAATAATAATCCATTGTCTAAAAATACCACATCTTTTACAACCATTGCTCAGGTGAAGGGCATCTTGGTTGTTTCCCAGATTTGGCTATCACAAATTGTTCTGCTATAAACATAGGCACACATATATCATTACAATATAATGTTTTCAGATCCTCTGGCAAAATTTCCAGTAGAGGAATAGCTGGTTTAAAGGGGAATTCCAGTAAAAATTTTCTAAGGAGTCTCCATACTTATTTCCATAATGGTTGCACCAGTCTACATTCCCACAAGCAGTGGAGAAGGGTTGCTTTTTCCCCACAGCCACTCCAACATTTGTTGTTGGTTGATTTCTTTATGATAGCCATTCTTTCTGGGGTGAGATGGTATCTCAATGTGGTTTTAATTTGCATTTCACGAATGGCTAGTGATGTGGAGCATATTTTCACATATTTATTTGCTTCTTTAATTTCTTCCTCTGAGAAGTGTGTGTTCATCTCAGGTGCCCATTTCTTGATTAGGTCTCTAAATTTTGGGGCCCTAGTGTTTTTTAGTTCTTTATAGATTCTAGAGAGCAGACCTTTATCTGAGTACTTACTTGTCATGATTTTTTCCAAATTTGTGGGTTGCCTTTTCACTTTGTTGGAAATATATTTTGATGTGAAAAAACTTCTCAGTAAAAGCAGGGCCCAGTTGTTAATTCTTTCAACTGTTTCCTGTGCGATTTGATTTTTGTCCTTGAGCTCTTTCCCTACCCCTATGTCTTCCAGAGTTCCTCCTACTTTCTCTTCCAGGAGATTTACTGCCTCTGCTTTAATGTTTAGATCTTTAATCCATTTTGACTTTAGTTTAGTGCATGGTGATAGACCTGGGTCAAGTTTGAGTTTTCG
>NW_004524913.1:755844-762779 GCF_000260255.1 Octodon degus
TTAGTACTTCTTTGATTATAGTTACCACTACATTTTTTATTTCCAAAATTATTTCTGATCTGATTTCTTCTATACCTTTCTGCAGTTGATTCTTTACTGTCAATGCTATTATTGCAGAGATATCTGGCATGTGATTTCCAGTTTCCTCAGTGCTAGTGTCTTCTGCAGTTGTACTGGGTGGACTCTGGGCCTGCGACTGCATTTTGTTCCTTCTCTTTTTCATTTTTTATACCAGTGACTTCTGATCTTTGGTGTAGAGCTTGGATAGAGTTATTACCTTAGCACCAGGTCTGGATCTACACAGTTCAGATTCCTCCAGGTGGGTGTTGCTTGGATCTGGCTGCTGTGGTCCACTTCTTTCTGCTGCAGGCATTAGAGTTGAACCCTTTGTGTCTCTCTGGCAAGGTGTTCTGCTCCTGAATCAGCTGGGTGGGTCTTACCTCAAGCCACTTTGCAGGGAGTTCCGCTGAAGGGTTCCTTGCTGGGCCTGTGCTCTGGGTCTATTCAGGATCCCGCGGGTCCGGTCCTCTCACTCACTGGTGGGCCTGCGCTCTGGGACTATTCAGGATCCCACAGCCTCCATAATCTCACTCACTCTCCGGGCCTGGGCTTCGGGTCTATTCAGGATCCAGTGGCCTCGGTCATCTCACTCACTCCCAGGCCTGCACTATGGGTCTGTTTAGGATCCCACGGCCTGGGTCGTCTTGTGACTGAGATTTTAAATTCCTCTATATCTCTTTGATTCTGCTTCTTGCATTCTATTTCTTTCCTGTATTACTCATGCAAGGAATCTGACATTTTTTTAATCTCCTCTATTTTTTTAACAATGTCTTCTTTAGAAGCAGTTATAAATTCTTTTACTGCAGTGTTTATTTCAGTTTGGGTTTTCTCTCTATGTTTCTGTAGTTGATTCTTTACTTCAGATTGCTATAAGTTATGAGAATTATTTTTTATTTCAGAAAAGGATTCTGCTCTGAGTTCCTCTATGTCTTTCTGCTGTTGCTTATTTACCATTGGCGCTATTAATTCACACATTTGAGCTGAGCTAGTGTCCTCTGTATTCGTTCTGGGTGGGCATTGGGTTTCCTCCATATGTTTCTGCAATTGATTCTTTACTGCAGATGCCATTAATTCGGGGATTTCTTTTTTCATTTCCAATCTGAGTTCCTCTATACCTTTCTGCAGCTGTTTCTTTATTTCAGAAGCCATTGATTGATTGCTTTCAGGCTTATGATTCCCAGTTTGTTCTTTGTTCGTGTCCTCTGCACTTGTTATCTGTGGGCTTGGGTTCTGAGTTTGCATTTTGCTAATCCTCATTGTCATTTTGTGTAGCACTGTTTTCTGACCTTTGTTTTAGATTTTTTTGCAGTTATAACCTTAGCACCTACTGAAGTTCAGGTGCAGATCTACAAAGTTTGGATTTAACCAGCTGTTCCTGGCTTGGGTGTGGCTGCAGTGCTAAGCTCCTTCCTGCTGCTGCCCTTGGGGGTGAACCTGTTGTGCCCCTCTGACAAGATGTTCTGCTCCTGGACTAGGTCGGTGTTTCTGCCCACTACACTCTCTGCGGGATTGCAGCTGCAGGGTTTCACCACAGGCCTGTCTGAGATGAGTCTGGAGGGGACAAGGTGTAGTAGGGGGGAGAGTCAGCTCTCCCACACACTCACCGGGCCTGGACTAGGACTGGATCTGGGGGTTCCCGGAATGCAACAGAAATTCCTACTCTGTGGTTGGCATGTGGGGAATGATGGGTGGCATCCCAAGATGATGAAAGAGGGTGTCCCCCCCTCCACCTGGACTGGGACCAGTAGGTCATGCTGGCACAACATAGCCGGAACCTCTCCCACACACTCCCTGGTCCTGAGCTAGGCCTGGATCTGGGGCTTCCCAGAATGCAGCAGAAATTCCTACTGGGCAAGCGGGATGGGAGAGGTGTTGTGGAGTGGTTGGGGACATCCCAAAGGGGTAGAATAGGGTCTCACCCACCCTGAGCCTGGGCTGGGACCAGTAGGTCCCGCCAGCGCAGGGTAGCCAGAAGCTCTCCCACACACTCACCGGGCCTGGGCTATGACTTGGTCTCTTTACCTTGGTCTTATCCATCCAGCAGAAAAGTATAAAAATGAAATATAAGAAGTAAAGCCATGCTGTTATGTTGAGCTGTAGGAGACTCAGGTCAACAATTTCTGACATTGCCAGTGAAGCGGAAGACCCAATACTATTATGGACTACTGGACTATTTTAGAATATTTTGCTGAGTTGACACACCTATAATATTCAAATAATGGAACTTAACAAAAAAAGGGGATACAGATGAATTTCCATTTTGTATCTGTGTATTCAAAATGTTTAGGATAGATATATAGTTACATTCTCTTAATGAGTAGAGGGATTTTTTCTAACAGTGTTTGTAAATAGGATATCATGTCCGCATCTTGTACAGCAATTAACCACTAGGAAGAATGTATGTAATGTGTTAATTATTGAAACTGTCCTACAATTTGGTTTGAAACTATTTCATTTGCATTTGTTTCTCAATAAAATTATGGGGGAAAGAAATAAAATTGAACATTAAAATATCTTGGGACCATAAATAGTTAAAATGTCAGCTTCCTTTTTTTTCACAATTCTTAAACTTTTATTTTCTAGGGTTGTGGAGGATGAGTGCACTCTGCTGGTACTGATTTTCAAATTCTCAGTGTATCAGTCCGTGTGTGTGTGTGTGTGTGTGTGTGTGTGTGTGTGTGACACCTAGAAGAAACTGAATAGAAGGTTTTCCTTTCCCACCATGAGAAAAATGTAAAATGTAACCCTGTCCCTTCCTGAGAGTATGGAAGACCAAAGAAAGCAGTTTAGAGTAGGGTGGTGAAGAAGTTCTGTCATTTCCAGAAGGAAGCATGAGTCACATTATGTGACATTTTGGAGATCTGAATCAGAGCTCTCGAGGAAGTCAGTTCTGGGATAATTTAACTTAGAATTACAATGTAATTTAATCAAAAGTCATCCTTGACAATCATATCTTTTTCAAAGATGGCTGTAGATGTAGGTGCTCCAATTATTTCCATTCAAGAATCTAGAGTAACTTAATAGTTGAAGTCCTCTAATTCAGTTTTGCGGCAACTAGGCCTAGAGATTAAAATTAGCATATACCTTTTAGAAAGGAGAAAATAGAGTTGGTAAGAGAAGGAGGGAGGACATGCCTGTGAAATATATTAATAAATTAACACTGATCAAGTTGAATTACAGCGTTAGAAAAATTAAAATTTTAAGGACAACTATGCATTTTCATAAACATCTGTGTCCTCTTTGTGGCCATATGTACTTGAGAAAAAATTTTCACACAAATTACTCATGGCTGCAAGATTTGATCCTGTTTTGCAAAGGCTCAGTACCTGGGAACATTCCAGAATGCTAAAGAACACTCTATATCATTTTTCAGGGAAATATGAGCAGAGTTCAGGAGTGAAAAGACATACTAGTTTGGGAATGATAAAGGAGAGTCACTGAGTTGAGCTAAGGAACAAACAGTAAAAGAGTCAGTATAACAAAAGAGGTTGTTTCAAGGATTGGACCAGAAAAAACTAATAAGAGGATCAAAGTAAAATAAATAAAGAATGATTTCAAGCTAGAAGCACAGAGTATAAGAAAATCTTGATATATTATGGTTTTAGAGGCTTAATGATTTAGATGCCTAGTTATTATAACATTATTTGGTAACCAGAAGGATTTGGAGTAAATTCAGAAGACTTGAGATTCTGTCTTGCTTCTGCTATCCACTATCTCCTTCTCAAGGCTTGAGGTCTGTGAAGGGCATGATTGTAGCATTGCAGTTCTCTGTGGTTGGTGGGGTTTTCATTTGTGAGGTTTAGAAAAATCTGCTTGAGGCAGTTATAGTCCTTAGGAACTCGATATATTTCTAGATGGAGAAGAGAGAAATGTTTCACAATTGAGAAATTTTGGACTTGTGCATGTGTCCACACACATACACACTCACACAGTGTATAACCCCAAGGTTCATTTGAGATACCAAAGCATAGCAAGAACTCTAGACTTGATAGTAGAAGAAATTTGTCTTTCTGACCTTTGGTAGGCAAGGTATAAAGAGATTGTTATTGCCTTCAGGATTTAAAAGACTTTTTAAAAAGCCTTTATACTGAGACAAAAAATACTCCTGCGATTTTGGGAGTGGTCTTTTGTCCCATCGACCTTCCTAGGACTTGGAAGATCACATAATTTTTGCCTCTGTGAGTCTCTGGTAGCATCACAGAAAGTAGAATGGACAAAGGGCGAAATGGAAAAACTCACAGTATATATAAGCATGTGGTCTTGATTTGAGTCTCCAGTTTGTCCTGACAAGCTGCAAGCTGGGCAAATCTCAGCCTGGGTGGTAGTGTCCTGGTTCTTAAACTAAACTTTCTACAATACTACTTCTAATGTGTTCCAGGATCTCACACAGGTATAACATGACAGTCATGCCTCCTTAGCTTCAGCTAATCAATGATGCTTTCTCGGGCTTTTCTTTTCTTTTTTCTTTTTCTATATTTTAGGAAAGGGTCTAAAGTGTGTTCAGAGTCTCACCTCTAGATCAGACTCGCAGTAATTCTCCTGTTTACAGCCTCCCAAGGGCTGGGATTACAGGCGCTTGCCACCATGCCCAGTCTCAATTAATGTCTCAGCGAACCCTGGGGCAGGGCCCGCCCCACAGGCCTGGGGATAGAACCCTGGACCCCTGCGCCTGTTTGCAGATGCTTTAATCTGCTGAGCTATTTGGCCGGTCCATGCTTTTATTGTTTTTAATGAACGTGACAATCTTAAGGAATACTAACGAAGTGTTTCATAAAATGTTCGTTGGTTTGCCTGAAGCTTTTGTCATTAGATTTAGGGTGTGGTATTTTTGGAGGAAGGGTGCAGAGGTAAAGTGTACATCATATCATGTCACATCATATCATATCATGTATCATATCATATATCATACCACACCATACCATGCCATATCATCTCATTAACATGATTTATCACTCTAATATTTACTCTGGTCAACTCAGGTAGTGTTTTTTCAGATTTCTCCACTATGAAGTTACTCTATTCTCTTTTCCATACTCTGAAAATAAGTTACTGGGCCAGCCCATACTCAAAGGGTGGGGTGAAGGGATTAAATTCTAGTTCTGTAAAGAGCGAATGAGTATGTAAATTCTGGGTCAGACCTTCCTGTCTTTTCTTTTTATTTTTTCAGTCATTTACTGCTACCAGTATGGACTCATGAGCATATAGTGGATTATATCCCAATACTATGTTATGTATTTTGTTCCTCAAATTGGTGACTTCAGTCACTGGCAACTTTCACCTGGCTTCTTATCTGACTGCCATGCCACTATTGTTTTACTCAAGCAATTCCTTACTTTCTGGCATTGCAAGATGCTCCAGTGTCATCTCGTATGTTTCCTACTCCAGCCCTAGAATCAGCCATGTCTCTAAAGAAACCCTGGTTCCTTTCATCTCTGTTTTTATACTGACAGGTAATAATTGTACATTTTTATGGGGTGCAGTGTCAGATTTTGCTACACTTATACATTATATACCAGTCTATTCAGTATATTTAGGTTATCCATTATCTCAAACATTTTTCATTTCTTTGTATGATGCATGATCAAAATCCTCTCTTTAGCTATTTTGAATCATGAAATCCAATATTCATAACTTTACCATTCTGTGTAATAGAACTCCACAACCTATCCCTGTCTAGCTGTGACATTACATTCATGATCTCTCTGCTCACTACCTTGGCTTCTGGTAAATACTGTTCTGACCTCTACTTCTTAGAGTTCATTATCTTTAGTTTTCACAGTGTAATTAGAAAAAAAGATCTGAGCCAGGCATAGTGGTACATGCCTATAATTTCACAGTTCTGGAGGCTGAGGCAGGAGGATTGCTGTGTTTGAGGGCAGCCTAGGCTACATAACGAGTTCAAGGAGAGTCTGAATAACATAATGAGACCCTGTCTCAAAAACAAAGAAACACAAGATTTAGGCACTATGTGGGTGTTTGTTGGTGCTTGGATGATTTTACTTTTAGGCCCCCTTACAGGTCAAACCTAAGAATATATATATATATATATATTAATCTCTATTTCTGTATGCATCTGTTTACATCTATATTAAGTATATGTTTACATTGATCTCTCTGACTCTAATCTGATGTCACATGGATTATTTTATTCTAGTCTTCCCTTGTTAATGTGAAACCTCCTCTACCAGCAGTGAGGTCTGGCTTTCTGTTTACTCATCCATGTATACACATCAGAATTATTGCCACACATCCCCATGATAGGCAACTTTACCGGACAGTGTTTATTTCAGCCCCTAAAGTTATTTAGTTCAGTATCTTTTGTCTCCCATCTCGATAGTGAGGCTATGTCTTACACTCATAATACCACTACATTCTTTGGTCATGGTCTACATTTCATCTTGGGATTCACTTATCTCCTGACTGATGATATATAAAAATTTTTCATACATTGAGGTTCATTGTTTTGTAAAATTCTGTGGATTTTGATAAATGCATAATGTTATAGATTCATCAGCACAATACAGATCAGATCTGTGACAAAGCCTAAAAAATATCCCCTGTGATTCCCCTGGTTGAATGTGATCTTACCTACTTTCTTTTCACTAGAAAATAAGCTTCATAAGGACAAGAACTTTTTTTTTGAATGACCAATGGACTGTTATTTTTTTTTTTTTACCAACCATGATTGTCTTGGAAGTTAAATCTACAGAATGCTAACTCATTACAAGTATGAGATGGTACAGATAAAACCTCCAATCAAGGGTCACTGAGCAGTTTGCATGAAAATTCTGAGGACATGTCTTAGTTACTCTTCTCTCATTGCTGGGACAAATACCCAACACTCAAAATGAAGGAAGGAAAGGTTTATTTAGCTC
>NW_004524913.1:763099-764791 GCF_000260255.1 Octodon degus
CTGCATGAGGCTTTGGGGGGACAACTAGACACAAACCATAACAGGACATAATATGTTAAACACATTTGTATGTCCATCTCAGTATAGAATAGCTTTTTAGTCAGTTATCTTTATGTAATCACATAATATAAAATGATAGAAAGAAATCTGTACCTAATTCATAATATGTTAACCATATTTTTGCTTTTTTATTAATTTTATTGAGAAACAAGTAGCAGTGAGACAGTTTCAAAACTGATTAAAAAACCCTGATTAATAGGACAGTTTCAATAATTAATACATTGCATATTATTGTCTTAGTAGTGGTTATTCATAGTACAAGATGTAGACATGATATCCTGTTCGAACTCTCTTAGCACAAATCTTTCTTCTCATTGAATTAAGAGAAAGTAGCTGTATATCGATCCTATTTTGTATATACAGATACAAAATGATCCTTCATTTTTATGCCCTTTTTGCTTAGTTTTGTCAGAAATGGGTATTCCATTGCCATTTAAATATTGTAGGTATGTGAATTCAACAAAATAATCCAATATAAGCACAAGAACTTTTGTTTATTTGATTTAACATTGTGTTTAAAGACCCTAGAAGAGTGCCTGCCATGTAGTAGATGCTGAATGAATGTTTTCTGAATGATCAAAGATCTTTACCCTTGCCCTTTTTAAAAGTGGTTCCAATCTCCCCATTCTGTATGTAAACTGCTGCTAGAACATATTCTACAATATACTGTAATTATTTCATTCACTTATTTGTCTCCTTGTACCAGGGAGCCAGGTTAATTTGGTACCACATTTCCTTCTGATTGATTTTTTTAAACAAAAACCTCTGTAATTCGTTCATTAGTATCATCCAGGACAGACTCAGATGTTCAGTATTCCTCCTGAAATTACATAAACAAATGCAAATGGAAAGACTCCAAGTTCACATTATATAACAAAACAGCACTCCATCACAAAAGTGTGTAAAATCACAAGAAGCCTATTTTAAAACATTGGCACTTTAAGAGTGAAAATCTCAAAGCCCACAAAATCGCTAAATTTTTCTTTAAACTGCTAAGCGACAAAGACAAACATGACTCCAATAAGTTTTGTAAAGAGAAACTCAAGCAAATTGGGTGATTCATATTAAGATGTGAAACTCATTTTTTTCCTCATGTTTAAATAGGAGACCCCACTATAGAAAATGCATCCTTTTCTAATTTGTGGCCTAACTTTAAAACTTTTACCAGAGTCAAGTTTCCTGAGCAGTATTTATTTATTTATTTACTTACTTATTTATTTGGTAGAACTGGAGATTGAACTCAGGCCCTTGCACTTGCCAGGGAACTGCTTATTCTACTGAGCCATCTCCCAGCCCCTAGCAGTCCATATTTAGATAAATGGGTAAAGGCATAGAAAACCAACACTTTCACTGCCTTCACTTTGAATGCTAACAAAAGTTGGAGTCTTGTAGTTTAAGATCACACTTTTGGGGATACATTCTCAGGCCTCCTTTAATGTGGGAACTGCACAATATAACTGCCATTACATGGTAATGGGAATTAACTGTCCTCATGTAAAGATCAGAACGTATTTTTTCTATTAGTCCTTTAAGGACAGACTTTCAGATTGCTTGATTCTAATAACCTCATGCTATCTATGAACAGAACTAATTACTCTTTTTTAAATTTTTTTTTGTTTTATTGTTTTTATT
>NW_004524913.1:766353-779275 GCF_000260255.1 Octodon degus
GAGTTCTTATACTAGGGAGACTATACGATATTTACACATGTGTAGAACTAATTACTCTTTATACAGGTCTATGTGAAATTTTTTTTATCAGTAGTTGTGATTTTGGAGTTTTATGGATGAAAATGTTCTCAATTTTATTTTTATTACCCCCATCATGATATGCAGGGTGTGTAGACAGAAGCTTGGCATCCACTAACTATGTGAAAAGATAAACACTTATAATTCATGTGATTCAAAATGGACAAAAGAAAGACTAGCTTCCTTCCAAGAAGTTTCAGACCTATGGAAAGGACAACAATGCTTATAAAAAGTTATATTTACTTGAAAGAATTTGGAATGCCAACAAAACAGTTGCAACATTTTTTTGCAATTACAGAGTGGTATTCAGTTAACAGAACAATTATTCTGTATAACTTGCATCAGAGACAACTGAAGATGAAAAACTACCATCCCCATATATAACTAATTTGTGTCATGCACCAACAAGAACGTGCTTTACATTTCCATGACAATTTACAACCCTCATAATGTGCCAGGCAAGATTAGTGGCTATTGAAAATAGTACTAGGATAGGGCTATCTAAAGACATTCAGTAGTGTGTTAACTATACAAAAAAAGACATTAAAGTTTAACAACAAATCTTACACAGCCTTACTTCCATTTTCTTTTCTTCAAAAGGAGTGAGTTGTGCACAGGTGCTAAATTCTTTACAGACAAGAAAAAACTGTGCTAGAACCAACTTATTAATCATCATCCTCTTCTTCATCCTTCTCATCCTCTTCATCTTCTTCCTCTTCATCCTCATTGTTCTCCTCTTACTTCACTTCCATCTTTTACTTGATTTTTTCAGCCTTGACGACTCCTTTTTGCTGCATCAGCTTTTGGTTTAGCCCCATAGGCAGCCATGTCCTTTTCATACTTTCCTTTCAGCTTAGCAGCCTTCTTCTCATATGGCTATTTGTCATCTGCTGCAGTATTATTCCACATTTCTCCAAGTCTCTTTACAACATCAGCAATGGGGAGGCCAGGATGTTCTCCTTTGATTTTTGGGTGATACTCAGAACAGAACCAGAAGAAGGCTGAAGGTGGCCTCTTGGGTGCATCAGGGTCCTTGAACTTCTTTTTTGTTTCTCCTTTAGGAGGGATGTAAGTTTTCATTTCTCTTTCATAATGAGCCTTGTATGCTTTAGACATGTCTTCAAATTTTCCTTTTTATTTAGCAGACATGGTCTTCCACTTCTCTGAGCACTTCTTAGAAAACTCTGAGAAGTTAATGGAAGCATCTGGCTGCTTCTTCTTGTGCTCCTGTCAGCAAGTTTACACAAAGAATGTCTATATGATCACATCTTGCCTTTCAGCTTCTCAGGATCTCCTTTGCCCATGTTTACTTGTTTTCCTCAGTGAGGTACAGAGTTGCCCAGTGTCTGTCTGGCTTTCACTTGTCCTGGCACTGTCTGTATGGAGCACAATGTACTGCAATGGATGTGAGAACATGATTGATTTTTAACTCCACAGATAGATCTATTCTGTCTCGGAGAAAGTAGAAGAGGAAAGTGTAGTTTTTTTGAGTTTTCAAGGGCAGATATTTTGTGTTTTGAGTTATAAGATAAAATTATTTTCACTGTTTTCCTCATTTTTTGTTTTTATTGTATGTTCTTCATAATAAAACAGGTAAAATATGTGTTGGGATGTTGGGATATGAGTATATTTCCATTTGGGTCTGTGTACACCTCTCTCTTATTTCTTATTCCTGATATGACAGCAACTAGCTCTCCAGAAATTTTCTTTAGTAGACTCTCTGTCTGTCTGCCTGCCTGTCTGTCTGTCTGTCTGTCTGTCTGTCTGTCTGTCTGTCTGTCTGCTCGGAGAAGAGGAACTCTAGGGAACTCTAAAAAAGGATAGAACCAGCTGTGTTCCTCTTATAAAACTCATGCTTTTCTTGATGTCTTATCAGGCAAACTAACAGTTGATCCAAAAGTTTCTGAGATTGCCTCTTCCTTTGGTGAGCTCAGGACTCTTGGGCACACCTTTCTTTCACCACCTTCTCCCAGTACCACTTTTTTTTTCAAAAGCAGGGATTGAACTCAGGCTGTTGCACTTGCCAGGGAAGCACTTATTCCATTGAGACATCTCCCTAGGCCCCCAGTACCACTTTTATAGGCTCAAATAAAGCCGCTCAAATGTTCAGAGATGGCTTTTTGTAAAGTTATTAGGTCATGAGGGCACAAATCTCATCAACAGATTAATTCATTGATAACCTATAGCTGAGTGGGCAATTAGAAAGTAGGGAATAGTTGAAGGGAATAGGTTATGGATTTATAATCTTGGGGACTATATCTTTTCCTCAGGTCCTTCTTCATGGCTCTTTCCAACTCTCTATTCTTCCCATTGTCATGAGGTGAACAGCTTTGCTGTACCATGTCCTGATAAGATGATGTTCTGCTTTACCACAGGGCCACAAATATAGAACCAATTGACCATGGACTGAAACCACTGAAACTATGAGCCAAATCAAACATTTTCTATTTTTAGGATGTTTCTCTGGGACAGTTGGTTACAGTTGTGAAAAATTGCCTAATAGTGCAATTAGGCACAGATAAACTGGTCTCTGCTTCTTAGACCAAGTTCCTGTTTCATTTGCACTTTCTTCTGTCCATAAGGTTAGAAATCCTTGAGTCTAAGGAGATATGCTAATCCAGAGGCTGATAACTTTTTTTTAGACTATGCTCTGAATGGTAGGAACTCTAATATTTCTTGCATAGATGGCCCCATGCTGTCTTCTTACTCTTGTGAAGTATCTTCACTCAGTCTGTCTTCTCAAGGGCAGATATGTTACACAGGTGCTTTCTTTTCAGATGAGGTGTTATGGGTGGGAGAGAATGTGGAATCTGGAATGTCTTGTGTCCCCATAGATAGCTGCAAGTTCTACAGTGCAGAACTACATTGCCAATAAAGAGGGTTTGCTAAAAGTGCAGAATCTTCATCTATCCTTTAGGGGAAAAAAATAAACCTTAGGTATAGATTCACTTTCTTCCACCTCAGACTGAAAGTTGGACTGATTAGAATTTCGATGAATTCTTAAAAATCTGATATTCTCTCTGTTATTGTTTAGGCTTGGATGTTCTCCCCCAAAGCCTCATGTGGTCACAGGTGGGGCTTTGAGAAAGTTATTGATTATGTCGACATTAGAGCTGCCGTGTTGTCTGTTCCAAAGATACTGATCACTGAGATCATATGCTGGAAGGTTTTATCTCTCTTTCTTCTCATTCTTTCTTTCACGTGTTCTACTTATCAGACATGGCATGAGCAGCTTTTCTTTTTTCATGGCCCTGTGCCATAAGTCATAGCTTAGAGCCATAGGTTGGACCCTGGTAAATGTGAGCTGAAACTTTTACAAATTTTCAGCCAAAATAAACCTCACAGATGAAGAACGCAACTATGATACTAATCATAGGGTCAGGTCATAATGTGCATCACTGTCTGTGATTTTGCTAAAAAATTATGAAAGACACAAGCACTGTTGTTTAATATGTAAATGGGTCTATTGAGTGATCTTAGGAAGACAAAATGCAATCCTGAGCTACACCAACTGAAGTGAACCACTGTTAAGTTTCTATCAATGTGATGATGGCTTTCTTAAATATCTTCACACTAGGCTCACACACACCTTTCTTCTAACTCAGCAAGAATAGTTGCTGTGTCTTACTCCACACTGTATTCCTATATTTAATACCATTTCTTTCAACAAATACACAATAAATACTCATCAAGATTCACAGGAAAGTACTAAGTGAGATTTCACCACTGACCTTAACACGAAAGACCAGGTGTCTCTCAGCTCTAAAGTCAAATTAAGCAAAAATTTTAGCCCCAAAGAAATAATCAGAGATGATATTCCTAGAATAATTATCAATGGCAATTACACAGAATATATGGAAAGAGTCATTCTTTATTTCAACATTAACAAATATTTGCAATAACTGCATCAACAAATTCAAGGACTCTGAAAAATTTGTGTTTTAATCATGATCTTTGTGAAACAAAAATGGAGGAGTGCTGAATGTCAGCTACTCAACTTCTCCTGAACAATGTGATAAGAGTTTTGATACAATAACCCAGAGAGAAATCAAAGGGAGTCCAAGCCACACAAGTTGCACAGGGAAACAGATAGAGGAGAAGAATAAAATAGAATTCAGTGGTATAGGAAAGATATCTCAACACAGCAGATTCGAGACTGCACAGTGGAGCTGGACAAGTTGTGTAGATGATGATGATGTGTGACAAGGGGAATAAACCAGCAAAGTGAAAGCAACATTGTTCATCACTGGGAGACTGACACCTGACAGGACCACGACACTCTTGTGCAGTTGGAGGCAGCAGTGAGCGCACAAGATACTTTCCTGTGTGGCCCACTGCAGTCAATGGTTGTTGAATGACCAACAGCACCCAAAATTGGGGGATTGCTTAAATTTTCACCTTTATTGTTCTCTCTGTCCTGTGCCTTCCTCAATGGTCTTTCTGTATCCTTTAATATCTACAAGTGAATACTGTCTCTAGTCTTTTTATTTTATTCCAATATTATTTTTCTTTTTCCATTCTTTCTATCTTCTCCTCTTCTCCAGCTTCCCAAAGTTTTGGTGAATAACCTCAGTTCTCCAAATTTGCTTTTGTTATATTTTTCTTCAGCTCTCATGCTGTTTTGTATACTATTCCTCTTACATTTTTGTTCCCCATAGGATAAAAATCACCCTACCAAGGGGAAACCCACTGCATAGAAATTCTTAATGTATGTTGGATATTGTAATACAACTATAGATCTTGTTGCTATGGTTAGAGATACAAAATTAGCAGTTGCCACAGGCTATCAGTTTCTAGCCTGTGACTTATGATATTGGGATAGCTAATTTTAGTACTTTAGCCAAGATGCCATACTTGCTATAATCAGTTGTTTACCCTTGTTTGATAACACTGTGATGATCTGGGCTCATAAACATTCCCATAGTCTGATACCAAAGAACTGGATGATGAGCCAAATAAGCAGCAACACATAGTCCCTAATAAAGTGGGAAGAAAGATCTTGGGAAAGGCAAAAAACCAATAGCCAGCTACACAGAGAAGACTTTTTGGAGGAATAGACATTTCTTAGGAAAGCTTTCATACCAGTGATAAAGCTAACTGACACAAGAAAAAAACGAAAACGGCACAGAAATTGAGTTAAAATTAAATAAAGAAAATGACAATGACGTAGAGTGTGCCTAAGGAGAGTCACATGGGGAGAAAACACTCTCTCAGGCTTTCACAGAGAGCACAGTGGCCAAGCAATGGCCTTGACTCATCCACATGGCTGCACTGACAAAGGTTCTACAATCTGAGGTACAGGACATCAGGATAAATCCTGAGGGAATTTCTCTGACCTTCTCAGACCAAAAAGCTACAACTCTTATTGCACAGGTCCTGCTTTACCTTGGTCTTATCCATCCAGTAGAAAAGTATAAAGATGAAATATAGGAAGTAAAGCCATGCTGTTATGTTGAGCTGTG
The DNA here is from genome assembly GCF_000260255.1 of Octodon degus. Lineage (NCBI taxonomy): Eukaryota > Metazoa > Chordata > Mammalia > Rodentia > Octodontidae > Octodon > Octodon degus. The sequence continues at coordinate 771,894 of NW_004524913.1, forward strand.
GGGGACTCAGGTCAATAATTTCTGACATTGCCAGTTAAACAGAAGACCCAAGGCTATTATGGGCTACTGGACTCTTTTAGAATATTTTGCTGAGTTTACACACCTATAATATTCAATAACGGGAGTTAGAAAAAATAGGGTATACAGATGAATGTCCATTTTGTATCTGTGTATTCAAAGTGGTTGGGATAGATATATAGTTACATTCTCTTAATGAATAGAATGATTTGTTCTAATGGTGTTTGTAAATAGGATCTCAAGTCCGCATCTTGTACAGCAATTAACCACTAAGAAGTATATATGCAGTGTGTTATTTGTTGAAACTGTACTTCCTATTTTATTTGAAACTGTCTCATTGCTGTTTATCAATAAAATTTTGGGGAAAAAAAGGAAAGAAAATGACAAGACACTGAAACAAAATACAATCCCAAGTCCCAGCCAAGGTGCAGCCTGGGTGAGATCATCTTCTACCACCTTGGTCGCACCAACCACTGGGCAGCAGCTCCTCCACCCCACCCGCTGAGTAGGAATTTCTGCCACGTTCTGGGAACCCCCAGATCCAGTCCTAGCCCAGGCCCAGTGAGTGTCTGGGAGAGCTTCTGGCCACGCTGTGGTGGAGGGACCTACTGGTCCTAGCCCAGGTGGAGCATGGGTGAGACACTCTTTCACCAACTTGGGACACCACCCACCACTCCAGAGTACCCCACACCTATCCAGCCCACCTAGTAGGTATTTCTATTGAGTTCCAGGAAGCCCCAGATTGAGTCCTAACCCAGACCAGGTGAGTGTGTGGGAGAGCTGACTCTCCCCCCTACACCAACTTGTCCTTTCCAGACTCAGCTAAGGCCTGGCATACAGGCCTGGGGTGAAACCCTGCAGCTGCAATTCCTGTAGAGAGTGTAGGGGACAGAACCACCTGGCTAGTCCAGAAGCAGAACATCTTGCAAGAGGGGCACAACAGGTTTACCCCCAAGGGCAGCAGCAGGAAGGAGATGAGCACAGCAGCCAGACCCAAGCCAGGCACAACTGGATAAATCCAAGCTTTGTAGATCTGCACCTGAATTTCAGTAGGTGCTAAGGTTATAACTGCAACAAAGATCTACAACAAAGGTCAGAAGACAGTGCTACACAAAATGACAATGAGAAGGAGCAACATGCAGTCTCAGAACTCAAGCCCACCCACAAGTGCAGAGGACACTAACACAGAACAAATTGGGTATCAAACAAATGAAAGCAATGAATCAACAGCTTTGGAAATAAAGAAACAGCTGCAGAAAGGTATAGAGGAACTCAGATTGGAAATGAAAAAAGAAATCCCTGTATTAATAACATCTGCAGAAAAGAATCAAAGGCAGAAACATATGGAGGAAACCCAGTGACCACCCAGAACAAGTACAGAGGACACTAGCTCAGCACAAATATGAATTGATAGCGTCAATAAGCAACAGCAGAAAGTCATAGAGGAACTCAGAGAAGAACTGTTTTCCAGTAGGTCAGCTCAAATGGAAGAATTAATAGTCTCGATAGTAAATAAGCAAGAGCAGAAAGTTATAGAAGAACTCAGACAGGGAATCTTCTTTTCTTTTTTTTTTAGCATATATTTAATAATGTTGTGTAGATTCTACTCAGTGTTACAGCACAAAAAAGAAAGACACTAGAAAGAAAAAAGTAAAAGTTTTTCTATTTGTTCAAAATAATTGTGTACATAGAAATTACAAAGAATATGAATATATCTAATGTAACTAATAAATAAATTTAATAATCATATAAGATCATTTGAATTTTACATGCTAGCAGCAAACAACTGGAAAATAAAATTGTAAAATTTCCAATTGTAAAGCCATTAAAATATCAATTATTTAATAATAAATTAATCAAAGTATATGCACTATATCTTCAATGACAAAATCTGCTGAAAGAAATTCTGATTATTGATTGGAAGATTTGATTTTTTCCCATAATTTTATTGATAAACAAATAGCAATGAGACAGTTTCAAATCAAAATGGTAGGACAGTTTCAATAATTAAAACATTGCATACATTCCTCCCAGTGGTTAATTGCTGTACAACATGTGGACATGATAACCTATCTACAAACAACATTAGAACAAATCACTCTGTTCACTAAGAGAATGTAACTATATATCTATCCTAACCACTTTGAATACAAAGATACAAAATGGACAATCATCTGTATTCCCTTTTTTGTTAAGTTCCATTATTTGAATATTATAGGTGTGTTAACTCAGTAAAATAATCTAAAAGAGTTCAGTAGTCCATAATACTATTGGGTCTTCTGCTTGACTGGCAATGTCAGAAATTGTTGACATGAGACCCCTACAGCTCAATATAACAGCATGGCTTTACTTCTTATATTTCTATTTTATACTTTTCCTCTGGATGGTGAAGACCAAGGTAAAGCAGGACCTATGAAACAAGAGTTGTAGGTTTTGGGTCTGATAAGGTTAGTGAAATCCCCTCAGGATGTATTCTGAGACGCTGTACCTCAGATAATTTGCCAGGATCAGCCATGTGGATGAGTCATGACCATTGCTTGGCCAATGTGTTCTCTGTGAAAGCCTGAGAGAATGATTTCTCTCTATGTGACTCTCCTTAGGCAGACTCTACATCATTGATCACTTCCTCTTTGGCCCTATAATCTCCTTGATCAGAAAATTTGGGACACTACCGAGTTACATGACGTTACACTACAAGTTCTCATATGTCCTGAGTCTTAATTGACCTTGGAAGACTAGGGCCAAAATGTTGGCTTTTCTTACAGCCCTCCTTTTTATCAAATATTGGTCTGCAAACTTAGGTTGTTAACCATCCACAAGACAAGCTTATTGTTATTACTAAACAACGTAGGCTGTTAAGCTTAACCTCACTATATGTGTGCATATCAAACATCTTAGGCATAATATGGAACACGTATTTTTCATCAAGTATTGATATGTTGAACTTTAATTACCTAGAGAATATGATAAAATCATTTAAAACTTAGAACATATTTTAAAAATAGTCATAAAGAATTATATACTTCTGATGTATACACATAAGTCCAAACATCTCACCCTATACAACCTTGAAGCAGGACAGTCTCACAATATTCCTTTTCCTGTCTTTTGATTTCATTCACCATCCATTCTTTTTGAACAACCATCTACCCAAACGACTTCATAGCAGCAACTGGCATGTCATGACAAACAGCCCGTATTCAGGAGACCAGAATGACAGGCATTCCACGATGAAACTACTACTACAGATTACCATGTTCAGTGCAGTTTCTTAGTTTACAGATATCAGTATACATAGTTAGTGAGGCTGAGAATCTTTCAAATTAACTTCTAGATTAAAAAAATCTTCTACAGATTCTCAGGATCATTGCCTTGCCAAACCTCTACATATGAATGTATGTGTTGACATTGTCATGTTTCCTAATGGTTCTCCTTGTGCTCTCTTGATTAGTAAGTCCAAGAGATTCTGCTTCCCTTTTACTTGTATTATACCTTTCTATTGGTATTGCTTCTTTTGAGTTCTTATACTAGGGAAAATATACTATATTTACACATGTGTGTCCAGTTTATTTCACTTATGAGTATATATTCAAGTGGCATCCACTTCAATACAAAGGCTTCGAGTTTATCATTCTTAATAGCTGAATAACACTCCATTGTGTAAAAATACCACATCTTTCTCAACCATTCCTCAGGTGATGGGCATCTTGGTTGTTTCCAAGATTTGGCTATCACAAATTGTGCTGCTATAAACATAGGCACACATATATCCCTATGATATGATGTTTTCAGATCCTCTGGGAAAATTCCCAGGAGAGGAATAGCTGGTTTAAATGGGATTTCCAGTCCAACTTTTCTAAGGTTTCTCCATACTGATTTCCATAACGGTTGCACCAGTCTACATTCCCATCAACAGTGGAAAAGGGTTCCTTTTAATCCCACAGCCTATCCAAAATTTGCTGTTGGTTGATTTCTTTATGATAGCCATTCTTTCTGCAGTGAGATGATATCTCAATGTTATTGTAATTTGCATTTCACGGATGGCTAGAGATGTGGAGCATTTTTTCATCTATTTATTCGCTTCTTTAATTTCTTCCTCTGAGAAGCATGTGTTCATCTTGGATGCCCTTTTCTGGATTGCGTCTTTAAATTTTTGGGCCCTACTGTTTTTTAGTTCTTTATAAATTCTAGAGAGCAGACTATTGTCTGAGTACTTATTTGTCATGATTTTTTCAAAATTTGTTGGTTGCCTTTTCACTTTGTAGGCAATTTCTTGTGACGTGAAAAAACTTCTAAGTAATAGCAGGTCCCGGTTGTTCATTCTTTCACCAGTTTCCCGTGCAATTTGATTTCTGTCCATGAACTCTTTGCCTACCCCTATGTCCTCAACAGTTCCTCCTACTTTCTCTTCCAGGAGATTTAGTGTCTCTGCTATAATGTTTAGATCTTTAATCAATTTTGACTTTAGTTTAGTGCTTGGTGATAGACTTGCATCAAGTTTGAGTTTTCGGCATGTAGAGAGCAAGTTCTTCCAGCACCATTAGTTAAAGAGTTTATCTTTCTTCCAGTGGGTATGTTTGGCACCTTTGTCAAAGACAAGGTGGCTGAGTGTGTTTGTAGGGGCTTCAGCGTCTTCTAATCTATTCCATTGATACTCAGGTCTATTTTTTTTGCCAGTACCACGATGATTTTATCACAGAACACTTGTAGTATAATTTCAAGTCAGGAATTGTAATGCCTCCTGCCTTGTCTTTAATGCCCAGGACTGTCTTTGCCATTCTAGCCTTTTCTGATTTCAAATAAATATAGGAATGATTTCTCTAGGGCTGTGAGGTATGTTGGTGTTAGTCTCATAGGGATTGAGTTAAATCTGTACAGCAATTTTGGGAGTATGGCCATCTTCACAATGTTGTTTCTTTCTATCCAGGAGCATGAAATATCTTTCCATTTTCTGAAATCCTCTATGCTCTCTTTTTTCAGAATGCTGTAATTTTCTTTGAAAAGTTCTTTGAGTTCTTTAGGTAGAGTATTTCCAATGTATTTCATCTTCCTCTGTGCTATTGTAAAAGGTATTGTTTCTATAATTTTCCTCTCAGTACATTTGTTGTATGTGTAGAGGAATGCTATTGACTTATGGGTATTGACTTTATAACCTGCTATGCCATTGAATTTCTGTATTCATTCCAGTAGATTCTTCATGGAGTTTTTTGTCTTCCCAGTAAAGTATCATGTCATCTTCAAATAAAGATAATTTAACTTTTTCTTTACCTATTCTTATTCCTTTTGTTTTTTTTTTTTCACTTGTCAAAAGGCTGTAGCTAATGATTCCAGAAGTATATTGAATAGGAGTGGTGACAGAGGACATCCTTGTCTTGTACCAGAACTAAGAGTAAAAGATTTCAGTTTTTCCCCATTTAGGATTATGTTTCCCATTGGGTTTTCATAAATGGCTTTTATCAGATTGAAGTGGAGGCCATCTATTCTAATTTTCTGTAGGACTTTGAACATGAATGAGTTTTGGAATTTGTCAAAAGACTTTTCTACATCAATGGAGATGATCATGTGGTTTTTGGTTTTCATTCTACTTATATAGTGTATTAAATTTATAGATTTTCAAATACTGAATCATCCTTGCACCGCTGGGATGAATCCTACCTGGTCATGGTGTATGATCTTCTTGATGATTTGCTGTATTCTATTTGCTAAGATTTTATTGATGATTTTGGCATCTATGTTCATGAGGGATACTGACCTGTAGTGCTCTTTCTTCATTGCATCTTTCCCTGGTTTTGGTATGAATATAATGTTATCCTCCAGGAATGATTTTGGGAGGATTGCTTCCTTTTCAAGTTCATGGAAGACTTTGAGGAGTATAGGGACTACATCTTCTGTAAATTTCTTGTAGAATTCAGCTGTAAATCCATCTGGATCTGGATTTTTCTTTGTCAACAGGTTTTTAATTACATCTCATATTTCATTTTGTGTTATTGGGCAATTGAGAGTAGTTATATCTTGTCAATTCCATAGTGGTAATTTGTACCTTTCTAGCAATCTGCTCATTTCTTCTGTGTCTCTTATTCTGTGAGAATAAAATTCCCCAAGTAGCTATTGATAATCTTCTGAATTTCCACTGGATCTGTGGTAATTGCACCCTTTTCATCCCTTATTGCTTGTATTTGAATTTTTTCTTTCCTCTTTTTGATTACATTAGTTAGAGGCTTATCGATTTTATTAAATCTTTCAAAGAACCAGCTTTTTGCTTTTTTAATTCTTTGAATTGTTTTCTGCATCTCAATTGAATCAACTTCTGCTCTAATTTTATGATTACTTCCCGTCTTTTTGCTCTGGCTTTGGTTTGCTCTTCCGTTTATAGTTGTTGAAGGTGCAGGATTAGGGTATTTATTTGTTCATATTCTGTTTTCCTAATGTGTGAGTTCACAGCTATGATTTTCCCCCTTAGAACTGCTTTCATCGTATCCCATAAATTACGATAAGTTGTGCTTGAATTTTCATTGAATTGTAGATATTGTTGAATTTCTTGTTTAATTTCATCTGTGACCCATTGGTTGCTGAGTAGGGTGGCATTAATATCCATTTATTGAAGGATTTTTTCTGGTTTCTTTTGTCATTTATTTGCAGTTTCATTACACTGTGGTCAGATAACGTGCAAGGGATAATTTCTGTGTTCTTACTTATACTTAAGCATTACCTCTGGACCAGTATGTGGTACACTTTAGATAATGACACATGTGCAGGTGAGAAAAGTGTTTATTCAGCTGTGTTTTTGTGGAACACTCTGTATATGTCCACCAAGTCCATTTGTTTCAAGCTCTGATTCAGTTCTGTTATTTCTTTGCTAAGTTATTGTATGGTAGAACTATCTTTTTGAGATAAGGGTATGTATGTAAGGTCTTCTGTTAAAATTGTGGTATTAGAGATTAGATTTTTCATGTCCATTAAGATTTGCTTTATATAGTTTGGTGCTCCCGTGTTTGGTGCATACATATTTATGAGTGCTACGTCTTCCTCTTGAATTTTTCCCCTAACAAGTATATAGTCACCTTCTATATTTGGCTTGATCATTGTTAGTTTGAAATTGAGCCTGTGTGAGAATAGAATTAGAATCCCTGCTTTTTTCTGAGGGGCTGGGGCATGTAGTATTGTGTTCTATCCTTTGAATCTATGAATGTCTTTATGAGTTAAATGTTTTTCTTGTATACATCATATTGTTGGATTTTGTTTCCTAATCCACTGTGCCAGTCTATTTCTCTTAATTGGTGAATTGAGTCCATTTACATTGATGGTTAGAATTGAGATATATTGACTTACAGTTGCCATGTTATTTACCTGTTGTTGTTTACTCC
>NW_004524913.1:781126-786928 GCF_000260255.1 Octodon degus
CTGAGCTATGGCCAGGCCCCCTGAGGTCCATGTCTTTTGATGAGTCCCCATTTTTCAAGTTTTTCTTACTTTTTCTACATCCCAACCTTAAAATTAGCCACTTTTCCAAGGAATTTTGGTGCTTTTTAAGGGGAAATACTATTTAAAAACCAAGAGCTAACATTAGATCTGCTCATTAGTACTTATATCTCAGTGTTTCTATGGAATTCTCAGAGAATAGAACTAAGAAATATAGTAATTAGTAATAAGCACGTGCTCGAGCGAGCGTGTGTGTGTGTGTGTTTGTGTGTGTGTGTGAATTTACAATTTTGGCTTAAACCAAAACAATGAGGCATTGTCTCAGACTTTGTTCTCTAACAGTGTCATTTTCATAAGCAGAATATATGTCTCTTGTTGATTCTGAAGTAACACTACAGTGCTGAAGTGCTGTGACTGTTAGTTAATGGGTTAATGGGGGAGTCAGCAATAGAAATTTTGTTCTCCTTTACTTATAGCTGATCATTGAAGCACTCTGCCTCATGGGGTAGGGTGATCTGGGCTATTTGAAAGAAGGATAGCATTTTTAAAATATTTTATTTTACTTCATTTTATTTTGAAGGGTAAAAACAGAAGCAAAAACAAATAGGAAAAAAGACAGAAATAGGATAACTCTACATGTTACAGAATTTCAAAACAGGAATAGCTAATTAACAGTGGTTATTATATCATCTATTTTTATTGTCAAATATGTTTCTCAGACTACCAGATATAGTTATGCAAGATTGGGAAAATAATTGAATATTAATGCCTGCTTTCAAGAAAATTTAATTATTTTCCTTGTCTTTTTTGTTTTAATTTACTTTAAAGAAAGGATAATAATTGACAAGACATTAGCAATGGAAGACATTTAGATAAGACATTAGAAATGGTACACATTTAGAAGACCAAGATGAGAGGTATTCAAACATGGATCATGGTTTTAATTTGTCTCTTGTCTTCATTTGTTACCCTTTTTATTAAGCAAGCATTTAGTTGAGAGACAGTGTGACAGTAATTGGTATGACATGATAAGCAGTACATATTTACAAGACCAGAATGACAGGCATTCCAAACATGACCTTAGTATTACATATTGCTTTCTTCGATGCAGTTGATTAGTTCACAGGTATCAGCATATATAGTTAGTCAGGGTGAAAATCCTACCAATTAACTGCTAGTTTCAAAAACCTGCTGAAGATTCTCAGGATCATTGCTTTAACTACCTTGGGCACATGCATGTATGGCTTTGACCCTGTTATGTTTCTGCTATTGTTTATTTTCTCTAGTGGCTTTTAGCATGTTGTTCTTGTGCTAGAATTCTGGGATCTTGATTGGTATATGTCTAGGTGTAGTCTCAATTGGGGTGATATTATTTAGATCTTTATATTCCTTGGTTAACTGAATTTCAAATTGTTTCCTCATATTTGGGAAGTTTTCTGCTTTTAATTCTGCCCATATTCTTTTCATGTCTTTTATGTTGCCTCCTTCCTTCCAACTGATGCTTAATTATTTCATATTGTACACCTTTGCATTTTATTGCAGCAGTTGAATTATCTTTACCTGCATCCTAGTTGTTTTTAAGAGATTTTTTCCTTACCCTTCCACTAGCTGCAATGGTGTCTTCAAGGTCTGAAAATTGATCTTTGCTTTCATTCAAAGGAATTTACTAAGTTTTAATAGAGTTTTAAATTTCTTGTATATCACCTTGGATCTGCGTCATGCATTCTGTTTCTTTCCTATGTGGCTGATGCAAGGTTTCCATCATTTTTCTCTTTTCTATTTCTTATCAGTGTATTCTTTAGACATAATTAGTAATTCTTTTATTATACTTATCTTTCCTTTTTTATTTTATTGAGAAACAAATATCAATGAGACACTTTCTAAGCGGACTATTAGAACATTTTCAATAATTAATACATTGCACATTGTAATCTTCTCAGTGGTTATCAACAGCACAAGAAGCAGCCAGGATATCCCGTCCAAGCACAACTACTACAAATCCTTCCTCTAATTGAACCAAGCAAAAGCACCTGTATATCTATTCTAACTATTCTGTATATACAAATACAAAATGGTCCCTCCTTTGTGTCCCTCCTCTCCAGTTAGTCCTGTCAGAGATGGGTATTCTATTGGCATCTAAATGTTATAGGTGCTTGAAATCAGCAAAACAATCCAACACAGTCCAGTAGTCCACAATAGTAGGGGGTTCTCTGCAGAAGTTGTTGACTAGAGCCTTTTACAGCTCAGCATATTAATATGGCTTCATTTTATATACCTCTTTTTTGTACTTTTCTGCTGGATGGTTAAGACCAAGATAAAGCAAGACCTATATAACAAGAAATGTAACTCTTGTATCTGATAATTTCAGGCAAGTGCCCTCAGGATTTTTTGTGTAACCCTGTACAGCACTTTGTAGATCCTTTGTCAGTGTCAGCCATGTGGATGAGTCAAAGCAAATGCTTGACCAATTTGCTTTCTGTGAAAGCCTGAGAGAATATTTTCTCTCCATGTGACTCTCCTTGGGCACACTATACATAATTGATAACATTCTTCTGTGGCTCCATAATCTCCTTGATCAGAAAATTTGGGACACAACTGAGTTACATGATGTTATATTTCGGGTTCACCTATATCCTCAGTCTTCACTAACATTGAAAGGCTAGGGCCAAAATGTTGGTAGACCTTGCTGCCCGTCCTTTTCTCCAGTTTTTGATCTGCAAACTTAGGTTTTTAACCCTCCAGAAGAGAAGCTTATTATTACCTCGCAACATGTGCAGTTCAGTTTACTCTACTCTCTGTCTAAATATCGAGAATCTTAGGCATAACGTGGAACAGGTATTTTCTGTCAAATATTGATGTGTTGAAATTTAAGTCCTTACAGAATATGAAGAAGAAAAAATTTTAAAAATAGGAATAAACGCATATTTTACACAGAAATTTAGAAATCTAACCATATACAACATTGTAGCCCGACAGTCCTGTGATATTTTTTTTTCTTTTTCTTGTGTCCTTTTATTATTTTTTTCATTTATCACTCATTTTTTTAAAAAAGGGAAAAAAAAACCTTTTACTTGTGAGACAGTATGATAATAATTGGAACATCATGAAAAGAAGTTCATACCTAGAAGACAGGAATGGCAGTTATTCCAGGAGTGAAGCTTCAATTACATATTGCTATCTTCAGTGCAGATTCTTGGTTCACAGGTATCAGCATATATGGTTAGTCAGGTTGAGAATCCTACCAATTGATTGCTAGTTAAAAAAAACCTGCCCATGTTTCTCAGGATCATTGCCTTGCCCATTTTTTGCATACAAGTGTATGGCTTTGTCACTGTCCTGTTTCCCAGATTTTCGCTTTACCGTCTCTTCATTGTCCAGTCCTCAAGTTCTCACTTTCCTTTCAGCTGTGTTATACCTTTCTACTTGTATTTCTACTTTTGATGTCTTATACTAGGAACACTGTATGATATTTATACATATTTGTTTGGTTTATTTCACTTATGAGTATATCTTCAAGTGGCATCCACTTCAATATAAATGCGTCAAGGATATCATTCTTTATAGCTGAGTAATAATCCATTGTATAACAATGCCACATCGTTTTCAACCATTCTTAGTGTGACAGGCATCTTGGTTGTTTCCAAGATTTGGCTATCACAAATTGTTCAGCTATAAACATAAGTACACAAACATCACTATGATAAGAAGTTTTCAGTTCCTCTAGGAAAATTCCCAGTAGGGGGATAGCTGGCTTGAATTGGATTTCCACTCCAAGTTTCTTAAGGAGTCTCCACACTGTTCTCCATAGTGGTTGCACCAGTCTACATGCCCACCAGCAGAGGAGAACGGTTCTTTCTTCCCCCACAACCTCTCCAGCATTTGTTGTTGGTTGATTTCTTTATGATAGCCATTCTTTCTGGGGTTAGATGGTATCTAAGTGTTGTTTTGATTTGCATTTTATGGATGGCCAGTGATGTGGAGCATTTTTTCATGTATTTATTTGCTTGTTTAATTTCTTTCTCTTAGTAGTGTGTGTTCATCTCAGATACCGATTATGGACTGGATGTTTAAATTTTGGGGCCCTAGAGTTTTTTAGTTCTTTATAAATTCTAGAGAGCAGACCTTTGTCTGAGTACTTATTTGTCATGATTTTTTTCAAATTTGTGGGTTGTCTTTTCACTTTGTTGGTAATTTCTTCTGATATGAAAAAAACATCTCAGTAAGAGCAGGTCCCAGTTGTTAATTCTTTCAACTGTTTCCCATGTGATTTCATTTCTATTCATGAAGTCTTTGCCTACCCCTATATCTTCAAGTGGTCCTCCTACTTTTTCTTCCAGGAGATTTAGTGTCTCTGCTTTAATGTTTAGATCTTTAATCCATTTTGACTTTAGTTTAGTGCATGGTGATAGACCTGGGTCAAGTCTGAGTTTTCGACATGTAGAGAGCCAGTTTTTCCAGCACCATTTGTTAAAGAGGCTATCTTTCTTCCAGTGAGCATGTTTGGCCCCTTTGTCAAAGATCAGTTGTCTGAGCGTGTTCGTAGAGGACTCTGCATCTTGGAATCTATTGCATTGATCCTCATGTTTATTTCATTCATGCTGATTTTATTGCAGGAGCATTGTAGTGTAGTTTCAAGTCAGGAATTGTAATGCCTCCTGCCTTGTCTTAGTTGCCCAGGATTGCCTTTGCTATTCTAGGTCTTTTCTGGTTCCAAATAAATTTTAGTAATGATTTCCCTAGATCTGTGCAGTATGATGTTGGTAGTTGGATAGGAATTGGATTAAATCTTTACAGCAATTTTGAGAGTATGGCCATCTTTACAATGTTGCTTCTTATATACAGGATATGGAATATCTTTACATTTCTAAAATCCTCTGTGATCCGGTTTTTCACACTATTGTAATTTTCTGTGAAAATATATTTGCCTTCTTTGGTTAAATGATTTCCAAGGTCTTTCATTTTCCTCTGTGCTTTTATAAAAGGTATTGTTCTGATAATTTCCCTCTCAGTGTTTTTGTTATCTGTGTAGAATTATGCTATTGACTTTTTGGTATTGACTTTGTATCCTGGTATGCTACTGAGTTTCTTTATTAATTCTAGTAGTTTCTTGGTGGAATTTTTTGGGTCTTCCAAGTAAAGTATCATGTCATCTACAAATAAAGACAATTTAACTTCTTCTTTACTTATTCTCATTCCTTTTATTTCTTTCTCTTGTCTAATGGCTGTAGCTAATGATTCCAGAACTATATTGAATAGGAGTGGTGACAGAGGGCATCCTTGCCTTGTACCAGATCTAAGAGTAAAAGATTTCAGGTTTTCCCAGTTTAGAATTGTGCTAACCACTGAGTTTTATTTATTTTTTTGTCTATATATCTTTCCATGTTTATTCATTATTACCACAATAATTAGCTTTGCAACCCTTACCCTCTCACCTAAATTACCCAGCCCAGCTCTAACAAAAAGACATAACTCTAGGAGGAGCTTTGAAATCTTTCCAGAGTCTTTTTTTTCTTTTTTTCATAATTTTATTGATGAACAGAGAGCAATAAGACAGTTTCAAATCAAATCAGTAGGACAGTTTCAAAAACTAACACACTGCATATATTCTTCTTAGTGGTTAATTGTTGTACAAGATGCGGACTTGAGATCCTATTTACAAACACCATTAGTAAAAATCATTCTATTCATTAAGAGAATGTAACTATATATCTATCCTAACCACTTTCAATACACAGATACAAAATGGGCATTCATCTGTATACCTCTTTTTTTCTAAGTTCCGTT
>NW_004524913.1:787028-798132 GCF_000260255.1 Octodon degus
TTACCTGTTGTCGTTTACTCCTTTTTCTCCTGTGTTCAATTGCTTGCCCTATTTAGTTGGTTGCTTCTGATCTTTTCGTGGAGTTCTGATCATTTTCGTCCGTCTCTTGAACATCTATCAGGAGCCTGTGTAGGGTTGGTTGTGTCATCATGAAATTCTTTAGTTGTTCTTTGTCATGAAAATATTTCACTACTCCACCAAACTTGAGAGTTTTGCAGGTTATAGTAGTCTGGGCTGGAATTTGTTTTCATAGAGGACTTGAGTAATCTGCTCCATGCTCTTCTTGCCTTCATGGTTTGTGAAAAGAAGTCAGCCATAATTCTGATGGCTTTTTCTTTTGAATGTGATCTGCTTCTTTTCTCTAGCGGCTTTCAGTAGATTATTCTTGTGCTGAATTTCTGGGATCTTGACTATTATATGTGCCAGTGTGTTTTTCATTGCGTTAAGGTTACTTGATGTTATGTATGCTTCGATTACCTGAATATGAGGGTCTTTCCTCATATTTGGGAAGTTTTCTGCTATTACTTCTGCCCATATTTTTAATGTCATTTTTATAGACTCCTTCTTTCTCATTGATGCCTATTAGTCTCCCATTGTTCTTCTTTGCATCATCTTGCAGGTGATGGATTATTCCTTCCTGCATCCTCATTGTTTTTAAGAGATCCTTTCTTACGTTTTCACTAGCTGCACCAGCATCTTCAAGTTCTGAAACTCTGTCTTCACATTCACTTAAACAGTTTTGCAATCTTGTGATTGAGATTTTAATTTCCTCTATATCTCTTTGTCTCTGCTTCATGCAATCTATTTCTTTCATGAATTTCTCATTCAAGGAATCTGTCATTTTTCTAATCTCCTCTATTTTTTTTATCAATGTCTTCTTTAGGAGCAGTTATAAATTATTTTACTGCAGTGTTTTATTCAGATTGAGTTTCCTCCCTATGTTTCTGTATTTGCTTCTTTACTTCAGATGCTATGAGATCTGAGAATTCTTTTTTTATTTCAGAAAAGAATTGCATTCTGAGTTCCTTTATAACTTTCTGCTGTTGCTTATTTACCATCGACGCTATTAATTCATGCATTTGAGCTGAGTTAGTGTCATATTCACTTGTTCTGGGTGGGCATTGGGTTTCCTCCATATCTTTCTTTAGTTTATTCCTTACTGTAGATGTTATTAATTCATGGGTTTCTTTTTTCATTTCTAATCTGAGTTTCTCTATACCTTCCTTCACCTTTTCTTTATTTCAGAAGCCATCGATTCATTGTTTTCTGCTGTATGATTCCCAATTTCTTCTGTATTAGTGTCCTCTGCACTTGTTACAGGTGGGCTTGGGTTCTGAGTTTGTATTTTGTTCCTCTTGTCATTTTGTGTGGCACTGTCTTCTGACCTTTGTTGTGGATCTTCGTTGCAGTTATAACCTTAGGACGTACTGTAGTTCAGGTGCAGATCTACAATATTTGGATTTATCCATCTGGGCCTGGTTTGGGTCTGGTTTCTGTGCTTAGCCCCTTTCTGCTAGTGCCCTTGTGAGTGAAGCTGTTGTGCCCTTCTGGTGAGATGTTCTGCTCCTGGACTACCTTGGTGGTTCTATCCTCTACACTCTCTGCAGGGATTGTAGCTGAAGGGTTTCACCCCAGGCCTGTATGCCAAGCCTGAGCTGAGTCTGGGGGGACAAGGTCAAGTAGGTGGCAGAGGCAGCTCTCCCACACACTCACCGGGCCTGGACTAGGACTGGATCTGGGGGTTCTCAGAACGCAACTGAAATATTTACTCACCCGGAGGGGTGGTGAGTTGCTGCTGAGTGGGTTAGTTGCACATGGGTCATTTTTCTGAAATAGACCACATACTGGCATATAGGTCATTCATAAGTATATGCAAGAAAACAGAAATTATCCCATGCACATTATCTGACCGCAGTGCAATGAAACTAGAATTAAATGACAAAAGAAACCAGAAAAAAACCATGAATACATAGAAATTAAATGATGCCCTACTCAGTAACCAATCCGTCACAGAGGAAATTAAGCAAGAAATTCAACAATATCTAAAATTCAATGAAAATTCAGGCACAACTTATCGTAATTTATGGGATACGATGAAAGCAGTTCTAAGGGGGAAAATTCATAGCTCTGAACTCACACATTAGGAAAACAGAACGGGAACAAATAAATACCCTAATGCTGCACATTCAACAACTGGAAAAGGAAGAGCAAACCAAACCCAGAGCCCAAACACAGAAAGAAATCATAAATGTTAGAGCAGAAATTAATTCATTTGAGATGCAGAAAACAATTCTAAGAATTATAAAACAAAAAGCTGTTTCTTTGCAAGATTAAATAAAATCGATAAGCCTATAGATAACCTCATCAAAAAGGGGAAAGAAATAATTCAAATTCAAGCAATAAGGAATGAAAAGGGTGTGATTACCACAGACCCAGTGGATATTCAGAAGATTATAAACAGCTACTTTGAGAATCTTACTCTCACAGAATAGAACACAGAGAAGAAATGCACAGTTTCCTGGAAAGGTACAAATTGCCACAATTGAATGGAAATGATATAACCACTCTCATTAGCCCAATAACAGTCAATGAAATATGAGATTTAATTACACACCGAGCGACAAAGAAAATTCCAGGTCTGCATGGATTCACAGCTGAATTGTAGAAGAAATTTACAGAAGATATTGTCCCTGTACTCCTGAAACTCTTCCATGAAATACAAAAGGAAGCAATCTCCCAAAAACACTTCCTGGAGGCAAGTATTATAGCAATTGCAAAACCAGCGAAAGATGGAACTAAGAAAGAGCACTACAGGTCAATATCCCTCATGAACATAGATGCCAAAGTCCTCAATAAAATTCTAGCAAATAGAATACAGCAAATCATCAAGAAGATCATACACCATGAGCAGGTTGGTTTCATCCCAGGGATAAAAGGATGGTTCAATATTTAAAAATCTATAAATGTAATACACTGTATCATTAGAGCAAAAACTAAAATCCACATGATCTTCTCAATTGATGCAGAAAAATCTTCTGACAAAGTCCAACAATTCTTGATGTTCAATGTCTACAGAAAATTGGAATAGATGGCCTCTACTTCAATCTGGTAAAAGTCATTTATGAAAACCCAACAGCTAACATAATCCTAAATGGGGAAAAACTGAAATCTTTTACTCTTAGATCAGGTACAAGACAAGGATGTCCTCTATCACCACTCCTATTCAATATAGTTCTGGAATCATTAGCTACAGTCATTAGGCAAGAGAAAGAAATAAAAGAATAAGAATAAGTAAAGAAGAAGTTAAATTATCATTATTTGCAGATGATATGATACTTTACTTGGAAGACCCAAAAAACTCCACCAAGAGGCTACTAGAATTAATATAGAAATTCAATAGCATAGCAGGTTATAAAGTCAATTCCCAAAAGTCAATAACATTCCTTTACACAGACAACAAACACACTGAGAGGGAAATTATAGAAACAATACCTTTTACAATAGCATGGAGGAAAATGAAATACCTTGAAAATAATCTAACTAAAGAAGTCAGAGATATTTTCAAGGAAAATTACAGTAATCTTAAAAAAGTGATAGTAGAGGATTTCAGAAAATGAAAATATATTCCATGCTCCTGGATAAGAAAAAGCAACAATGTGAAGATGACCATACTCCCAAAATTGATGTACAGATATAATGCAATCCCTATGAGACTACCACCAACACACCTCACAGAAGTAGAGAAAGCATTCCTAAAATTTATTTGGAACTAGAAAATACCTAGAATAGCAAAGGCAGTTATTGGCAATAAAGACAAGGCAGGATGCAATACAATTCCTGACTTGAAATACAAATAAGAAGGTATAATACAGGTAAAAGGAAAGCATGAACCCAAGGACTAACTAATTAAAAGAGGGAAAGTAGAAGAGCTAGGAAACATGACAGTGACAAGCCATACATTTATACGTAGAAGATGGGCAAGACAATGATCCTGAGAATTTCGAGAAGATTTTTGAATCTAGCAGTTAATTGGGGAGATTCTCACCCTCAATAACCATGTATACTGATACATGTGAACTAAGCAACTGCACTGAAGATGGTAATCTCTAATAGTATTTTTATGCTTGGAGGTGCCTGTCATTCTGTTCTTCTGAATATGGGATGCTTGTCATGACATGCCAGTGGCTGCTGTGCTATCTCTCAGGTAGATAATTGTTCACAGAGTAGGGGGTGGTGAGTGAAGGCAAGAGACAGGAAAAGCAATGTTGTGGGACTGTCCTGCTTCAAGGTTGTGTATGGTTAGATTTTTTTGACTTATGTGTAGATATAAGAATTATATAATTCTTCATGCCTATTTTTAAAATATATTCTAATTTTTGAATATTTTTTCATCATATTCTGTAGGGACTTAATGTTCAATATACCAATACTTTATGAAAATATCTGTTCCATGTTATGCCTAAGATGTTTGATATTCAGACAGACAGTGAGGTTAAGCTTAACAGCTTAGGTTGAATGATAATAACAATAAACTTCTCTTGTGGAGGTTTAACAGCCTAAGTTTGCAGAACAAAATTAGAGAAAAGGGAGGGCTACAGGGAAAGACAACATTTTGGCCCTAGCCTTCCATGGTCAAGTAAGTCTCAGGACATATGAGAAATTTTACTGTAACGTCATGTAACTCAGTAGTTTTCCAAATTTTCTGATCAAGGATATTATGAGGCCATAGAGGAATGTGATCCATGATGTAGAGTGTGCCTAAGGAGAGTCACATGGAGAGAAAATATTCTCTTGGGCTTTCACAGAGAGCACATTGGCCAAGCAATGGCCGTGACTCATCCACATGGCTGACACTGACAAAGGTTTTACAATCTGACATACAGGATCTCAGGATAAATCCTGAGGGAATTTCTCTGACCTTATCAGACCCAAAAGCTACAACTTTTGTTGCATAGGTCCTGCTTTACCTTGGTCTTAACCATCCAGCAGAAAAGTATAAAAATGAAATATAAGAAGTAAAGTCATGCTGTTATGCTGAGCTTTAGAGGACTCAGGTCAACAAATTGTGACATTGCCAGTCGAGTGGAAGACCCAATACTATTATGGGCTACTGGACTCTTTTAGAATATTTTGCTGAGTTTACACAGCTATAAATATTCAAATAACGGAACTTAACAAAAAAGGGTATACAGATGAATGTCCATTTTCTATCTGTGTATTCAATGTGGTTAGGATTAATATAGTTACATTCTCTTCATGAATAGAGGGATTTGTTCTAATGGTGTTTGTAAATAGCGTATCATATCCGCATCTTGTACAGCAATTAACCACTAGGAAGAATGTATGCAATGTGTTAATTATTGAATCTGTCCTACCAATTTGATTTGAAACTGTCTCATTGCTCTTTGTTTCTCAATAACATTATGAAAATGAATTTAAAACTGCTGTTAGAAAAAAATATAAAGAGAAATCCATCAACATCAAAGCAGACTTCTCAGCAGAAGCCCTCCATTCAAAATGAGCTTTTTTGAAGTATTTCAAGCCGTGTAAGACCCCTTCCAACTCAAGTTGATGCATCCTGAAAAATTGTGTTTCAGAATTGTTGGAGAAATAATTTATTTCCATGAGAAAAACAACTGCATTCATGACCACTAAACCAGCTCTATGAAGAGTTCTGAAAGGTATTCTAGAAAGAGGAAACAAAGCCCATAATTCCAAGAACAATAGAAAGAAACCACAGGTTAGGGGAACCAATGAAACAGAGGTGTCTTTCCATGCTTTTTCTTGTTTTATTTTTAATTAATTTTATTGAGAAACAAATAGCAATAAGATAGTTTCAAAACAGGTTAGTAGGGCAGTTACAATAATTAATATATTGCATAGTTTTGTCTTCATAGTAGTTATTCATAGTACAACATGCAGACATGATATCCTGTCTAAACAATATTAGTGCAAATCTTTCTTCTCACTGAATTAAGAGAAAGTAGCTGTATATCTATCCTGACTATTTTGTATACACAGATACAAAATGATCCTATGTTTATATTCCCTTTTTATGTTTAGTTGTATCAGAGTTGGATATTCCATTGTCATTCAAATATTGTAGGTACGTGAATTCAGCAAGGCACTCCATTTACTTTTTTCAATTTGCTATTTCTCACTCACACCTTCAAGCTTTTTTCATACACTGATCCAGCTTCTTGGAACACTTTCCATTGCTCTTTAGGTATATCCTTCTGATCTTCCCACAAACACAGTAGTTTGGTACTCTGGTGTGAACTTCCACAAGACTTTGATTTTCTTCATACAGCACACAGCCAATTTGTGCCATTGCATGCTCCATTGTATGTATTTCATGCTAGATTATAAACTTCATGTTGTCAAAGACCTTGACTATCTTATATATCACTGTCCTACCAACACAGATATAACTAATATAGCACATGTGCTACCATGCTAAGCAAATGATAGATATGTTATTAATATGTGTTGGATAATTATCATACAAGCCTGGGATTCTCTTTATTGTTATTAATGGGTTTTGGACTCTAATCCAAAAATATAAGTCTGTTATAGAATCATATAATAAAAGTTTAAGTATATCATACCTGCATTAAAAATTCTTTTTTTTTCTTTTTTTGCAGAACCAGGGATTGAACTCAGACCCTTGTGATTTCCAGGGAAGAACTTATTCCACTGCGCCATCTTCCCCTTACCCCCTACACTACAAATTCTATACATACATTACAAGGTTAAGATAGAACAATTTGACAGTCCTGAACTGGGATGGTATAGTTGGAGTATGGAAATAAGTAAAATTGAAAATATGAGAGAGACTGAAATAAGCACTATATTTCCTTCATGTGAGAAATTGTGTGCATTAGAGTATTGACAAAAGAATTTAATATTAAGGAGTGGAAAGGCCTTTGATATTAATAACATGGATGGTGCTGCACCAGCCCCACACTCTGGCTGCATCCAGGTGTGGTTCTCATGCGTGTAGTCCAGGTGTGGTGCCCATGCCTGTAATTGCAGCACTCGGGAAGCTGAAAACAGGACGATCACTATGAGATTGAGCTACATAGTGAGACCCTGTACCCAATATATTTAAAAAACAATAATAACATGGTGGGGATATCAGTCTAGAAAGAAGGAATAATGTGAAATAAGGCTAGTTCATGAAGAAAAGGAAGGACTTGTTTAGGGGTGATGGAAAGCTATATAAATCAAAATGCACTAGATTTTAAATGCTATAATGTTTTACTTATTATCTCAGCACAAAAGAAAGACTCAAAGATATAGATGGAGTGTGGCTCATATTGTACAAGTTTTAACAGTACATGCCAACTATAGATATTCTCAAAATCAATCTTGATTTTATCAGGAAGAAAATATGTGCCATCATTTCCAGCATTCTTCTCAATAAAAAGAACAGCATGATAGTAGGGACTAAGCAATTTCTTTGACAGAGTAGAATTCTTTATTCCAAGAGATGTGTAAATATCACAAAACTTGCCCCAACACCATGAAATTAGGACCATCAGCTCTCTTTGGTTGGTCTTATATTTTCTTTTGACTGTGGTTTGGCCTTTGGTGGCAGGAAGTCTATTGAAAATGAGTGTGCTGCCCTAGGACACTGAAGAATTCCCACCTGGACTCGGGAAGTAGTGCAGAGGTTGAGTGTTTGCTTACCATGAATAAGGTTTTGGGTTCTATATGCGACACTAAAATAATATAATTTCCGTCCATATAACTCTATTTGTAAAACTATATTAAATGACCTTCTTCTAGAGTATGCTGGGTTGATGACAGAATTCCCTAACACAAAAATCTACTCTTGAACTGTGGAGTCAGGTTTCCATACTACCAAATGTGAGATTTGGTTCATGGGCTGTTACTGTGAGCTTATGCATTGAGTGTAGGGACACTACAGTGGCTAAAAGTGCAGACCCTAGAGCAAGAACCCCAACTTCACAACTAGAGAAATAATTTATTCATATCTTTGTTTCCTTACCTATAAAATGGGGACAATTATAGAACCTGTCTTATCATAAGAGTTAAATTATTTAATAAAGATGAATGCATGAAAGTGCCTAACACGGAGATAAGTGCTCAGTGAGTATAAAATATTTGGCTTAATTAATTAAAATAATTTGATTAATACCAGCTTCTGATTGTTACAGGCAAGCTTTAAGGTAACTATGACCGTTTCTGCTACTTGTTAGTTTCTTTCAACCTGGGACACCCAAAATTAACATTCTTAGCAATTGATAAATAACTGTCACAAATCTCTCTGGGGAATAATCTCACTTAAAGATTGATAGCAAAAATAAATATTTTGATAATTACCTAAATATTGACAGCATGTAGAGTGAAATGTAAGTTTTTCACAAATGTTTACCATAAGGTATAAAACATTGAGAGCTCCAGGAGTTACCTGCAAAGTTTTGGGGCCATGAGATTAGTCTCTTCATTTTAGGAGTTTTATTCTGAGAAGAGTTTCATTGTTCAGTGCTTTCAGACTACCTCACTGTAGTCCTCACTTCAGACAAGACAAGATAGTCAACTATGAAAGTCCTACTTGCACCAGAAATGTTTCTGTATATTAACAAAACTGAAGATGAATTAATAATTAGAGCATGGCCAGATCATCAGAAACATCATGCTGGCCTCATCTACTATCATTATCTGTTACGGTAAATTGTTTAAGCAGTCGTAAAAGATATTTTTGGAGATAATAAAGTAATGTAGGAAGCAATCTATAAAAGACATAGTTATTGGAATAAATAAAGATGGTGGTGAAAACACACAAGGAGTCAGGTAGCTTAAAACAATATGTGTAGAACTGAACTAAGTTCTTTCTCTGAGGGATTCTGTTTGCTTTTAGTATGAGAGATGGAGATGAGTGAGCAAGATGTGTGTATCAGAGAAGCAGCATAGAGAGACCCAGCCATATCCAGCAACATATTTGTGCTCTCTCCATTGTTTCACTTAAGTGGCCTTCCTTCTTTTCCCTGGACAACCAGTACCCTGAAGTCTTTCCCCTTATTTCAGCTTATCAGAACTCTTTCTGAGTTGCAGGATTTTTATTCACCTTAAAAAGTATGGGACTAGTACAGCTTATAGTAGTCTTACTATGAAGACTGTCTTTTTAAAGATACTGCTTTATTTTGATATGACTTTAACTTTACAAAAAAAGTCTTAATAATATATCCTTTAGCTGATTCTAACAATTGCTTTTTTTTCTCTGTCATGCATTGTTTTATTAAGATACTTTCAAAATATTACATTCTATACTTAAGATCATTGATGGCACTGTTATCAGTGTCCATATTTTAAAATTTATTAACATAGTTTTAAATAAGTTTTATTGTGTATATCTATTGAATTTCTTTATTTCTTTTTTTATTTCTTTACTTTATTGAGAAACAAATATCAAAACTAATTAGTAGGACAGTTTCAATATCTAACAATTGTTCATGGTTTGCTTGATCTTCTTTCTCAGTCTCTTCTTTCTTTCCTGTCCTTTTTCTGAAATGTCTGAAAACAGGTTGGTGACATCACACTGTTTTAACCAAATACTTTAGTGTGCATTTCCTAAGAACACAAGCATTTTGTTTCATCACCAAAATACAGCAATCAAAGTTAAGAAATGTAATACTGATAGGTACAATGTTATTATTTATTTCACAGTCAAAATTCACATCTTCCAATTGTCCCAATTTTTTTTAAGAGCTAATTTATCTTTTTTTTTAAATTCAAGATTTGAGCCAGGTTCATGCATTTCATTTTGTCATGTAAGCCTAATGTCCTTTAAACTGGAACCATTTTGGAATATTTTCTTGTCCCTTTTGCAGCATATAAACCAGTTATTTTATACAATGTATCTCAAAGTGGATCTGTCTGATGTTTCCTCATTATTAAATTCTATGATGAGAACACCACAGAAGTGAGACTATGCCTCTCCAGCACATCATATAAAGTGGTACATAATACTACTTTGTCACAAAACTGTTGTTAACTTTGATTCCATTGGTAAAAGGATATTTGTTGTTTAACTACTGTAATTAGGTGTCAGATTATTTTTCCTGTGGTAACTAAGTGATATAAAGAGATGATTTGAGACTGTGTAAAAATGTTCTTCATCTAATTTTTAAAAAATTAATAAAACTCCTAAAATGAGGAGACTAATCTCAAGGCTCCAAAATTTTACAGGTTTACCCATGAGATTATGTCATTGTGTTTTCTACATTTATTAGTTGGTATTCCTTTATAGAAAAATCTTCCCCATTTTTCCTTGCATTTATATTAGTATAGACTCATGGATTGTTTATAATTAACTGTTTTATAATTAATTATTTAAATTATATATCTTAAATCTCTTAGTCACAAGGTTTGTTTCTTTGTATTTTTAGGGAAGGATCTACAGGGTGTGCAGGGTCTCACTACTAGATCGGACCCGTAGTGATCCACCCTTTTACAGTTTCCCAAGACCTGAGATTACAGGCATGCACCATCATGCCCAGTCTCGATTGCTGTCTCAGTATGCCCCAGGGGCGGGGCCGGCATGGCAGGCTGGGGATTTGAAACCCCTGCCCCTGGGCCTGCTTGCAGATGCTTTAATTAGCTGAGCTATTTGGACAGCCTGAGCTACAGTTTTACCAGTGAATCCCAGCTGAGGTCCATGTCTTTTTTTTTTAAGGTTAGACATGTTTTTTAATTGCATTTTCATGATAAAAATATGAGTTTAAGCCACAGTTAAAGACTGTGTCCTTGTCAGTGTGGTTAAAATGCAAAAATACTCCTAACATTAAATGTTGCTGAAGATCTAGAGAAATGAGCACTCACAGATCACTGGCAGCAAAATAAAATTGGGGAAACAAATATGGCAGCTTCTTGCAAAAAAGTATGTTCTTTTTTTAAAAAAAGTTTTATTGATAAACAAATAGCAATGAGACAGTTTCAAATCAAATCGGAAGGACAGTTTCAACAAATAATACACTGCATATATTCTTCTTAGTGGTTAATTTCTGTACAAGATGCGGACATGTGATCCTATTTACAAACACCATTAGAACAAATCATTCTATTCATTAAGAGAATG
>NW_004524913.1:798232-800464 GCF_000260255.1 Octodon degus
AAATATTCTAAAAGAGTCCAGTAGCCCATAATAGCACTGGGTCTTCTGTTTAACTGGCAATGTCAGAAATTATTGACCTGAGTTCCCCACAGCTCAACACAACAGCATGGCTTTATTTCCTATATTTCATCTTCATACTTTTCTACTGGATGGTTAAGACCAAGGTAAAGCAGGACCTATGCAACAAGAGTTGTAGCTTTTTGGTCTGAGAAGCTCAGTGAAATCCCCTCAGGAATTATCCTGAGGTCCTGTACCTCATATTGTAGAACCTTTGTCAGTGTCAGCCATGTGGATGAGTCAGGCCATTGCTTGGCCAATGTGCTCTCTGTGAAAGCCTGAGAGAGTGTCTTCTCCCCATGTGACTCTCCCTAGGCACACTCTACATCATTGATCACTTTCCTCTTTGGCCCCATAATCTTCTTGATCAGAAAATTTTGGACACTACAGAGGTACATGACATTAGAGTACAAGATCTGATATGTTGTGAGTCTTAGTTGACCTTAGAAGGTTAGGGCCAAAATGTTGGCTTTCCTTGTAGCCCTCTTTTTTTTCTAATTTTGGTCTGCAAACGTAGGTTGTTAACCATCCAGAAGACAAGCTTATTGTTATTATCAAACACCTTAGGCTATTAAGCTTACACACTATCTCTCTGCATTTCAAACATCTTAGGAATAATATGGAACAGGCATTTTTCATCAAGTATTGATATGATGAAATTTAAGTCCGTACATAATATGATAAAAACATTTAAAAATTATATTTTAAAAATAGGTTAAAGAATTATATACTTCTCATGTTTGCACATAAATCCAAAAATATCACCATATACAACCTTGAAGAAGGACAGTCCCACAATATTCCTTTTCCTGTCTCTTGCTTTCATTCACCACCCCCCTCTTCTTGAACATCCACCTACCTGAGAGACATCGTAGCAGTAAATGGCATGTCATGACAAGCAG
Source organism: Octodon degus (assembly GCF_000260255.1). Lineage (NCBI taxonomy): Eukaryota > Metazoa > Chordata > Mammalia > Rodentia > Octodontidae > Octodon > Octodon degus. The sequence continues at coordinate 799,192 of NW_004524913.1, forward strand.
CCCATATTCAGAGTATCAGAATGACAGGCACTCCAAACATGAAACTACTATTACAAATTGCCATCTGCAGTGTAGTAGCTTAGTTCACAGGTATCAGTATATATAGTTAGGGTGAGAATCTTTCCAAATAACTGCCAGATTAAAAAATCTTCTAAATATTCTCAGGATCATTGCCTTGCTCATCTTTTACATATAACTGTATGGCTTGAGATTGTCATGTTTCGTAGGTCTTCTCCTTTCCCTTTCTTGATTAGTTAGTCCTGGAGATCCTGTGTTCCTTTTACTTGTATTTTTTTTTCTATTTGTATTTCTTCTTTAGAGTTCTTATACTAGGGAGACTATATGATATTTACACATGTGTGTCTGGTTTATTTCACTTATGAGTATATGTTCAAGTGGCATCCACTTCAATATAAAGGTTTGCACTTTATCATTCTTAATAGCTGAATAATACTCCATTGTGTAAAAACACCACATCTTTCTCAACCATTCCTCAGATGATGGGCATCTTGGTTGTTTCCAAGATTTGGCTATCACAAATTGTGCTGCTCTAAACATAGGCACACATATATCCCTATGATATGATGTTTTCAGATCCTCTGGGAAAATTCCCAGTAGAGGAATAGCTGGTTTAAAGGGGATTTCCAGACCAACTTTTCTAAGGAGTCTCCATACTGATTTCCATAATGGTTGCACCAGTCTACATTCCCACCAGCAGTGGAGAAGGACTCTTTTCCCCACAGCCTCTCCAACATTTGTTGTTGGTTGATTTCTTTATGATAGCCATTCTTTCTGGGGTGAGATGATATCTCAATGTGGTTTTAATTTGCATTTCACGAATGGCTAGTGATGTGGAGCACTTTTTCATATATTTATTCGCTTCTTTAATTTCTTCCTCTGAGAAGTGTGTGTTCATCTCGGATGCAAATTTCTGGATTGGGTCTTTAAATTTTGGAGCCCTAGTGTTTCTTAGTTCTTTATAGATTCTAGAGAACAAAACTTTGTCTGAGTACTTATTTGTCATGATTTTTTCCAAATTTGTGGGTTGCCTTTTCACTTTGTTGTTAATTTCTTTTGAGGTGAAAAAACTTCTCAGTAAGAGCTGGTTCCAGTTGTTAATGCTTTCAACTGTTACCAGTGCAATTTGATTTCTGTCCATGAACTCTTTGCCTACCATTATATCTTCAAGAGTTCCTCCTACTTTTTCTTCCAGGAGATTTAGTGTCTCCGCTTTAGTGTTTAGATCTTTAATCCATTTTGACTTTAGTTTAGT